>NC_140175.1:103674702-103777202 GCF_963971535.1 Notolepis coatsorum
GGTCCACGGAGAGGCACGCTGAGGAGGCTGTGCAAACTGCAATGGAATACGGGGCATCTCTCTCTCTTTACCTAATATTTAGATTCTATCCTGACATTTTTCAGTTATATATTATGCCTATATATATTTTTTTTTAATGGCACTTTTTTATGAGGCTCAAAATGGCAGGTGCTCGAGCACCCCTTGGGCTCTATGTGTGCACATGCTTGCCCCTCCTAATGTACAGTTTCCTCGCCCTCGAATGTATATAGTTTCTGTTAGGATCTCTGTTAAACAGTACTGTATATTTGTATATCTTGTATGTCATAAATGTAACAGCACTGTATATCTGTATGTCATGTCATAAATGTCATGATATATATATCTGTCTGTATGTTGTGTATGTCATAAATGTCATTATGAATTGAAAATTGGAGACCCTGATGTAAACAAGACGAAAGTCTTTCTCTGGTCTGCAACCCCTTAACAATTGTGTGTATTGAGCCGTACTGTATTGTACCCATTCTGCAATCTGTTAATACAATTTTCAATCAATCAATCAACCAAAGTGCTTCACAGTAAGTCGCATAGCTAAAAAAAATAAGTTCTCCTAAAGTATAAGAAACAGACAGAGTACAGAGAGTAAACAGACAGAGAGTAATGCAGTCTAAACAGTCATACATCTTTTATTCAACTTCAGCCCTGATCATAAAAATCTTTTTTTAGATGTTTTGTTTTTTGTAATGTCAGATTAAAAATGAAATACTCCCACTTTTCTGAAAAGAGTTGTTAAATCTGACATTACAAAAAACTAAACATCCATCAAAATCAGTGTTGTTGCTAATCATTGACGCTAGCCTGTAATAATCCCCCCCAGAAAAAAGAAAAATCTACTTTGTATTTGATATATTGAAAATATTTCTTTTTTTGTGTGGTTTTTAACAATAATTTGTGATGCCATCACACACGCTGGCATTTAAAGGGTAAAAATTCTAAAATTCCTGCACCAGAATGCAGGAAATTAAGTCTTTGTAACAAAAAAAAATTGCCTGACTGGGACTATATTTCGCACTATATATATTTATTGTCAAAAGTATGCATAATGTTGTGTTAATTCCACAACAAGAGACATGTTTCAGCGTCATGCCCACCCGGACTAACAGACTGAAGTTTAGTTTTTATCCTAGGGCCATATGTGCACTAAACTCAGCTAAAAGTTAAACAGTCTCCCTTGCACCCCCCCCCCCCCCCCCCCCCCCCCCCCACCCCCCCCCCACACACGCACACACAACATTAAGGGATAGTGCAATTATCTTTTACACCCCCCCTGTTTATGTTAATGTTATTTATGCCTTATTCGTGTTTTTATATTCAATACTGTGTTTAGGACTGTGTTTTTATAGCACCTAGGGCTGCATTTTAAATGTCGTTGTAACAACTGTAACAATGACAATAAAGATCTATTCTATTCTATTCTATTCTATTCTATTCTATTCTATTCTATTCTATTCTATTCTATTCTATTCTATTCTATTCTATTCTATGTTAATTACCTGAAATTATTAAATTTTTTGGGGGGGGAAACCCTACATATATCGGTATCGGTTGATATCGGTATCGGAAATTAAGAGTTGGACAATATCGGTATATCGGTATTGGTAAAAAAGCCAATATCACTCTACAATTACCAAAGGAGAAAGGAGGGATGGCAGTACCCAGTTTAGAAAGCTATTACTATGCAGCACAGCTTAGAACAGTAGCATGCTGGTGCAATGTGAACTATGAGGCCAAATGGAAAGATATAGAAACCAAAAGAGAGGGATTCAAAGTGCAGACACTGATAGGAGATAGGGAGCTGTTCAGAAGACAGGAACAACTACTAGATCCAATTACCAGATTCACTATAAACATATGGAACACAATAGTAAAGAAATACAAGCTAGAAAAAGAATCTAAGATACTGAGATGGATAGCACACGACAACAAATTCAGACCAGGGATAGAAGATCATGGGTTCAAGAGGTGGGAACGGGGGGGTATAACAGCAATGTGCACGATGACGGAAGGAGGGGAGATGCAGACTCTACAAAAATTGAAAGAAAGATACGGACTAGAGAATAGGGACCACTTTAGATATTTACAGATTAGGGACTACTATAACAAAGAAATAAAGCAAGATAGAGACAAAGAACAGAATGGGGTAATTAAGATAATGGTAAAGTCATACGAAGGACGGAAGGGGAGGGTGATATCAACACTATATCAGGCAATAATGGACAGTAAGGGAAATACAACATTGTATGTGAAAGAAAAGTGGGAAAGAGAGTTGGAAATAGAGATAACAGAGGAGGAATGGTATGACACATGTAAGACACAACAAACAACCACAGGATCAAGGATATGGAGGGAGTTTGGGTGGAAAAATATAATTAGATACTTTATAACACCAGAAATACAGGGCAATTACACACCAGCAAAGAAAACATGTTGGAGGGAGTGTGGACAGGAAGGGGCGAACCATACACACATATTCTGGGGATGTCAGAAGATAAGGCACTACTGGGAAGAGATAGGAGGGATAATAAATGAAATAATAGGATACCAAATACCCCAGGGAGGCCAAGTGTTGTATTTGGGGAATCTGTCACAGGAAGGAATCCAAGGGGAAGACAAATATTTGATTAAGATATTGATAGTGGCAGCCAAGAAAGCTTTAACTAAACTGTGGTACAAGGTAGAAGTGCCGACAAAGGATCAATGGATAGAGTTGGTAGAGGGGATACAGGAAATGGAGAGAATCACACATCTGCTGAGGCTGCAAGAAGAAAAGTTTGAATGGAAATGGGGAAAATGGGAAGAATACAGGAGGGGAAGTAACAACATCACAGAGGTTTGAAAAGGATACAAGGAAATGAATAAAAATGTAAATAAATAATGCAAATGTAGAAGGGACCGAAGGACCCATGTCACACTTTTTCTTTACCCATTTTTTGTCTATTTGTTTTAATTTATGTACTGTGTATTGTCTATGAATGTTGTCTATGTATGTTGTTGAAAAAATGAAAATAAAAATTTAAGCCAATATCGAGCATCCCTAGTTGTGGGGCTTCTCTGTGAACCTCCAGGAGGGCTTCACCTGGGTTCTGAACACTGTCATGTCTTCACCTGGGTTCTGAACACTGTCATGTCTTCACCTGGGTTCTGAACACTGTCATGTCTTCACCTGGGTTCTGAACACTGTCATGTCTTCATCTGGGTTCTGAACACTGTCATGTCTTCACCTGGGTTCTGAACACTGTCATGTCTTCACCTGGGTTCTGAACACTGTCATGTCTTTTTCGGGTTTATAGTGTTCCACAATAGACACCCACTCTGAAATTTTTTTTTGAGCCTCCAGGGATTTATAGTTCTTCATTTCCGTAGCTGTGTAAACACCTGTATCACTGTATCAGACCATGGAAATTAATGTCAGGTTGAGGCACTGTGCTCACATTATTTGTAGGCTATGCATGATGCATTTATAATCAGTAGCTTAGGCTACATAGTAGGCTAGTGACAGCCTGGTCTAGCAGGTGCTGGTGTAATAGGTTTAATTATGGCATATGTTTCTATAGGGTTGTTATTTAAGTATTATACAATGGCATGCACATTTCTTGATTCTGATTGGCTGAAACACTTCTTTCAGAAGTTGTTATTTCTCATAACACACGTGATCCCAGAACCCGCCCACAACCGAATAACTTTTTTTCCGAATCACTCAGCCGTTCGTGTTTTTATGAATGAAACCAAGATGGCGGACAATAACGACTCATTCAAAAACGATAAAGTCACGTGGAATGTGTTAGTTGCTTACACAATGTTGGATTATGTAATTGGTTGGTCATGACTCATTGTGAAACAAAATATAAATCGCGGGAAGTGTGTTGTTAGATGGCATTCGTTGTAGATAACATTTTCAATCAATCAATCAAATAACAACCGCTAACTTCACTGTTAGATGGCATGCTTTGTAGCAACCTATGTATAGATGTAGCACTGTCTATCTGTATGTCATATATGTTATGATGCATTGAAAATGATGTAAACAAGACGACAGTCTTTCTCTGGTCTGCATCCCCTTAACAATTATGTGTATTGAGCTGTACTGTATTGTACCCATTCTGCAATCTGTTAATACAATTTTGAATCAATCAATCAATCAATCAATCAATCAATCAATCAAATAACAACCGGTAACTTCACTGTTAGATGGCATGCTTTGTAGCAACCTGCCTCTGCAAAAGGACATTGACGCGATTTCACTGGATGTCCCGGACACAATGGAAGTATGGATATATTCGTAACAAATAATAAAAAAAAATATACCGTTAACTGGAATATGTTAGTTGTTTACACAATGTTGGATTATGTAATTGGTTTGTCATGACCCATTGTCAAAACAATAATACATTGCGGGATTTATATGAAGTTTGTTGTTAGATGGCATGCTTTGAAGCACCGCACCTGCTTCTAGACACGGAGGCAACTTTATTTAAAAAAAAATTACCTACTTTTTCTGCAGATGGTTTTGTGAATAAATCTCCATTATGCTTCAATTACTGTGTGTTTATTGTATAGCAATAAGGTTGGATGAATTCGGCCATTGTATAAAAGACATTACATCACTTGAAGTTGTGTGTTATACGAATTAGATCATGTCTAGGGGGGTCTAATGACCCTCGGCTGCGCCTCGGGCCTAACAACCACCCCTAGGCATGATTTTATTAGTAAAACACACTCCTGCACGTGATGTAATGCTTAAATATGAAGTGGACAGAAATAAATAAATGCCAAATAAAAATGTACAGACAGGCACTAACCTTACAAGTCATTCTGCATTCTAATGTGCTGTCGTGACCTGAGAGATGATATAAAAGGATGGTGGATGAGAGACACAGCACCAGATATTTGAAGCAGGGAGTTGAGTTTCAGGCACCATGTCTTCTTCTACACTGGTGTTCTTAATGCAGCTACTGGCCTCATTGGCATCTGCAAGACATTTCTCTGGCAGCTCCGTGACCTTCAACACCAAAAGAACAAATGATGGAACATTTATGGTGAGAGATTCAACTTGATATTACAATATAGCATAAATAGCATAGTATAGTCATGTCAAGTTGTCCTTTATTAATCCCCTTGGGGAAATTCAAGTGTCATTGCAGCATGGAGGGGTAATAATAATAATAAAATATAGAACAAACTTTAGTGCAAAGTAATAATGATAATAGTGATAATGTTGCACCCTTAAAACAGAAGCTGAATTACTTCATTTTAGTGCTGTCAGGCGATTAAAAAAATGTATCTAATTAATTACAGGATTTGTAAATAATTAATCTAATTAATCGCATTTTAGTCGCATAACCATTATATGCCTGATATTCTATATTCTATAATCATATTTCAAATAGCATGTGTCCGGATGGCAGAATTCAGTACTGTATACAAAACCTTCTGTTTAATCATCTTCCAATTATTCATTTGCTTAGATTTTTCAGGTCTGGTACATTTTAGCATGGTGTTATTCACAGTCAAAGATGAAATTTCTTTTAATTGATATTCTCATTTGGTTCATTACAATTTACTCAAGCCTAGTAACGTTAGGTTATGACTATAACCAAGTTCTGTCAATTAGGGGTGACGCTTGGCATCACTACTGCACTCCCTCGCGTACGCGCACGCGCACTGAATAAATTCCACAAATGTACCTTTAATACCAGTATTAGTCTGACCACACCCCTCATCAGCTTACCTTCATAAGCAGGTGTGTGGTCACCTGCTCTCCTCCTTCCCAAGCTTTCACCACAAGGTGAGGTCAAGGGCTGCAGCGGCCGTCTGATGCCAAGCGTCACCCCTAATTGACAGAACTTGGTTATAGTCATAACCTAACGTTCTGTTTCATTAGGGGCTCTGCTTGGCATCACTACTGCACAAGGGGAGGCCAAGCGGAGCCGCTGGCTGACAAATACACCCCGCTGACAGCCCCCCAAAACCATCAGAACAGGGAGGGCCGAGCCCCCCCGACCCCCCCTAATGGAGGGTATCCCCCCTATTAGGGGCTTCACGGGAAGGCGACGGACCCGACCGTGCGAAGAGGCACTCAAGCAACTCAACGCACAGGGTGAGCAGACCGTGGCTTGACCCCACGACTACACACACGCACAACCCGCATGCCACCCGGGAACGAACGGAGGAACAACCTCGTTACTGCCCCCAGAATCACGGGGTCAAGGGCAAACCCAACCCCGTGGCAAGGCCGTAGCAGCGGAGCGCGAAGGAAGACCCAGACCCACCAAAAGGACTGGACTCCCTGGAATGGGGGCCCGGAGAAGTCCATGATGCCAGCATCAAGACCCCACCAGGTGGGCACGTAGTGCCCCGCCCCCCACATCGCCAGCGTATTCGGACAAAGGCCCCTCAGTTACTGCACCTGGTATTCCCAGGCGGTATCCCAACCAAGTACTAACCAGGCCAGAACCTGCTTAGCTTCCGAGATCGGACGAGATCGGGCGTGTTCAGGTCGGTACGGCCGTAAGCCGAGCGGGCCCTGTCCCCCCAATAGTACACCGCCTGGCACACTGACCCTGCAGAACAGGCAGTCAGCATGGCCGTAAGCACACAAAAAAGGTTAACCAACGGAAGCAGGCAGCGCACCGGGGAAAAACCAGGCAACAGGCTGTTAACCCTAGCCTGGAGACTGCGGACGAGACAGGCGCCAGAGGGGACAGCTGAACACAGCTGCCCCGGCGGAAGGGGCGCATGCTGGCGTCGTTGCATGACCAAGCCTCCATTTAAAAACCCCCACCCAGAGGGGTTGAGGCAGAGAAGGCTGACACGATTGGCAGACGTCATGAACGTGCAGGGGCACCCTCAACCGGGTAACCCGGGAGTTAACACTGCTCCAACACACCAGGGAATCAACCACCTTGGTGTTACCCAAAGCGGTGGTTGTTCCTATAACCCCTCAAGAAAAAACTCCAAAACACACCTGCGGGTATACACCGGCTATACCGCAGTACAAGTGTCTCAGTTTCCAAAAAAGGGTTAACCCAGGCCTACGGGTCGACGAACATTACCTCGGACCGGGCCTGGCGATACGGGAAGCACAGGGTCACCAGAGGAGGTCAAAGACCACCCCCAACAGGCCCCTCTTCGCCATGCGTGAGAGAGGAGCGAAAAATAATGGAGAACCAGCCCCTAAGCACACCGTACTTGGTATTCCCAGGCGGTCTCCCAACCAAGTACTAACCAGGACCAACCTGTGTAGCGGCCGAGATCCGACGAGATCGAGCGTGTACAGGTTGGCATGGCCGTAAGCCATTACGACAGTGCTGAGTAAAAACGTACCCAACCAGGGTCTCCATAGCGCTTAACCCTGTGACACCCGGACCGACCTGGCATTTTTCCCCCTGAAAAAAGCCCAAGTCCCTCAGGGTACCAGAACAGCAGATCTGCATCCCCGGCGGACAACGGGTTCAACTGATCCGGTCCAGCGTGACCAGAACCAGTCCCGTGCCCTAACCACGCTGACATGCCAACTCCAGGAGAAAGGGCAGATATGCGTGTCGATCTTAACATGAAAAAGAAGGCGCCACCCAGACGTTCGGCCGAACCGCGCCTGGTGGCCCACCCCTCTACATATGTTCAGATCCATTCCGTCATCATCCCCCAGACATGAACGAGAATCCGTCGAAAAACCAACCCAGGTCGTGGGATTTGGTCGTCGGAAGAGGAAAAACCCCCATCTCAGTTGCTTTATAAAAACGTCGTTTCAACCACAAGCAACCAAGGCGTGCCAGTCAGTCGCCTGTTTACAGCGAGCTAGCACTATACGTGCGTCGGGACACACCCCCATCAATGAACAGGCTATTTAGACCTGTCATTGAATCCCCAAGGCGCCCAGGGGAACGACAAGAGGGGTGTGACACTCCCTAACTCCAAAACTTTTTGAATAGAAAAGAAGGAAGCATCAACAGTATGTATCCCAGTCTACACAGCCAGGGGTAAAAATTGTTCACATTTTTACATCCCACCACCCTCCCATAGGAAGGAGACGGGGATCCCCAGAGAGACTTCCCACGCGAGCTGTACAGATTGAAAAGAATATATTGCACCTTGAGCCATGTAAAAAATCGGTTTTAGGGCTCTCCGGGGAAGAGGCACTGAACCCATACACACTCAATAATCGAATTGAATCGAATACATATACAATAGAATAGGACCCTTATAGAGGGTCCACTCACTTTGACAATCTGAGGAGGAAGGCTCTGTACTCAGATGGAGGCTCCCTCACATGGAAGAAGGAGTCCGAACTCACAGAAGGCCCGAATAGGCGCTTGGTGAGGAGGAGCCCTGACCACCCCCCTGAAACAGATCCATCACATGGACCTGAACAGCACACGGAAGTCCTACCAACAGAGACGCGCACGGTGACGTACTCTATGGCGGGGGAATTCCTGCGGTGCACACGCCCAATATACCAGGCCGTGGGACCAGGAAACTCCCCCCCCCCCGTAACGTGCCGAACCGCCACGTGACGGGAACCTTGAAGGACAGGGGGTGTACCCCTGACCGACAGAAACAAGGGGGAGAGGAAAAGTTACCAGTTCACCCCTTTACGACCCCACACCCATGATACGATGTAATGACAAAAAGAGAATATGACACAGTCATAGTCAGCTCTATGAAGCGTTTGACAGCTCCACACAGCGCATGAGCTAACCTGCTATCTGATTTTTACTAAGGAAAAACACAGAATAGAGAGGGCTCTAAGAGCCCCGGTCCAACATACACATGTGCTTCTGTGGCCAGTCCAACCCAGTTGTAGGTCACATGACACACACAACCCATCATCACCTACAAAAAATGGCAAAAACACTCAACAGAGGAACGCCGTTTTTCACAATGAGAGAATACATCATTCTCGATTAGTATCGGCCACAGGCCTTGCTAAGCACACACGACAGCGACCAAACCATTTTTTCTTTTAGGAAAATAAAGTTTCTCCAGCAGATTTAGCACAACCTCAGCAATCAAGCTAAGAGTTACATCGCATCCCTACCACACAAAAGACACAAATAGTGCACAAACATGTCTGATAGGAGGATGAAAAAGTCCCCAGGGAACCGGGGGGAAACACAATCCTCTTATTTTACCCTCAATACGGCCAGTTAAAACAGGAAAACCTGTTAATATGTGAACACACTGTTCATTGTCATCACAGGCTGAGAAAAGAACATTCTTTTACTCACTTGTCACCAAGCATAGCTTCATAGGTTAGTTACCTTAGTTGTGAGTACACAGTACATATAAACACCATGATGTTTCTCACACAACAACCAGATCATTACATCCCGATTTGCACGGAGAAGCTAACTGCCAGTGACAAAAACAGCTCACACATAACCCGCGCCGTATCCCAAATGCATTGCAGCAACACACCTTTTGGGAAAAACATCGTTATTCACAATACATTTAGAAAAGTAAAACCAGAAAACGTGTTATAAGGTCTGGTCAAACCTGTTCCTACCCGGAACGTAGATCAGCGAAGTGCAGTCACAGACACCGTAGGAACACAGCCGCTCCTGTGTTGTTCGAACTGGGCAGCGTCGCCGCTCCAACCCGCACTACAGTCCTTTGTTGATGCAACCTTGCCGTCCTGGCTCAGGGCAGGGTCGACGAAAACATCCCCTGTCAAGGATGACGTCGTAGTCAAGAGTGTAAAACATGTTAAAATCAAAGCACGTTCAACAGAATAGCATCAAGCTAACGGCCGCTCCAACCGTTCGGGTGCTACTGCTTCTGCTCGCGAGACGCCGAGCTAATGACGCACGCGATCAGAAGCGAGCTCACGGCGGCGCGCGAGAAGCTAAGCTACCCCGCGCCAGGCCATGGCCTATAGCAGCAAGCTAACGTTACCTAGCGATCACGACATGCTAGCACCGCAGCTAACAGCTGACTGGCTAACAGTAGGCCCAACCTGAGCAGGCCATGCAGCGATCCCAGCAGGCTAACGCAGCAGTTAACAGCTGACTGGCTAACCGTAAGCTAAGCAGCTATCAACTGAACCTGTAAACAATGACATAACACTCACCCAGACAGGCCTTTTCTCTTTTTAAGAGAAAAGAGAAAACAAGATGTCAACACCGCTTCACAACGGTGATTTTACCAACACCCGACGGAATCAGCACAATACCAACTGGCCTGTGTAGCTGACTTTGAACATGGATCTGCCGCTATCGCACATCCATGCACATATCCCCTCGTGAAGGAATACTCTCATTTGGATATGAAAGATGGGGCCTTAACACGGTGACAGAGAGAATCCACTCGTCCAAAACACACAGGGATCACCAGTGTTAATGGTCGCGGCCCACTAGTTAAAACTATAATGGTCTTCAGACCAAGGCCTTCTGTCGCCTAGGTGGCTGAACAAAGGACCCTAGCCTGGGGCCGGTTTCCATAAACATTGTCAAGTAGCCCCCATAGCACTAACAGACAAGTGGAGCCTGCCAGCAAAAACACTACTCACCCAACCTGGAACGCACCGCTTCTCACAACAGCGGCATGTCCGACAGTTCAGCTGTGGCCTGACAGGTTTCACCCCAACAAACACAGCAAGGAACTGCAGTTGAGAAGCATGCAGCGGCGTGCTCCCAATACGAAAACCGGTGGAGGATTTTTAGAATGATCAACATCTTCCAGACACTCCAGTACGAAGACAATATCGCCGTATTTTCTCGAAAATAGTGAGAGAGAAAATAAAGATATGATGTCAACGTATCTTCCTTGTAAACAAATTTTTCTCCACGTCAACTAACAACACGTCAAGTGGGGTACTACCGAGGCACTTCCTTGTGGTGAAAGCGAGAAGGAGGAGGGCAGGTGACCACACACCTGCTTATGAAGGTAAGCTGATGAGGGGTGTGGTCAGACTAATACTGGTATTAAAGGTACATTTGTGGAATTTATTCAGTGCGCGTGCGCGTACGCGAGGGAGTGCAGTAGTGATGCCAAGCAGAGCCCCTAATGAAACAGAACAGACACAGTATTTCTGACACTGGGAATACATTCCCTGAGATCCATAGATGTCCCTAGAATCAGATACCAAGAACATGCAAATGGGCCATATTAAAAGAAAGTCTGTAAATGTGTATTCTACGTTCTTGAATTAATGAGATACATTTATTTTTTATTTTGTAAGTTGATTAATTTTGAGTTAATTTTCATAACGTGATAATTTGCTGTGTAATTAATTTATCTAATTAACGCGATAAACTGACAGCCCTACTTTATTTATTTATTAAAAAAAAATTACTTGGTTCTCTTACAAAGCATATTTAGCTTCTAGCCACTTTTCAGTCGACTGCTTTGGGTCTCGCTGCCACAGCGCTGCACACACACCTGCTTCAGAACTATTCAAGAGACAACGCTCCTCTTGGTGTTTATTAGTCAGATAGTCCTAACAGTTCACCAGCCGTTATGTGCTCCAGTCATTGTGGTGACAGATGGCACAAATGTGGTGACAGTGGCTCAGGAGGTAGAACGGTCGTCTGGTAATCAGAATTGGGTTCCCGGGTTCGACTCCGGCTCCTCCCGGGAACTGTGTTGAAGTGTCCTTGAGCAAGGCACTTAACCCCTAACTGCTCCTGATGAGCAGGTTGGCATCCTGCATGATGGTCGCCTCCGCCGTCTATGAGTGAATGTGTGAGTGAATGTGTGAGTGAATGGGTGAACGTGAGGCATAAGTTGTAAAGCGCTTTGGATAAAAGCTGTTATATAAATGCAGTCCATGCCCACGGTTGTGGACAATACACACTTTTAAGTTTCCTAGTTGGAATTTGTACTTTGAGTGCGGTTCCATTGTTTTCTTCCTAGTAGGAGGTTGGACTTTTCTGCAGTTGGAGCCAACTGGTAATGCAATGTAACAAATGTTCTGCCTTATCCCCAAGCATTAGTATCCTGGAGAAAATTAGAAGAAAACATAGTAGCCCCACATAGACTGAAGGACATAGCATACACTAAACTACCAATCAAGCACTGTGAACGGAAATTTGGCCCCATAATTACTCATGCGATCCGGATATGGCGTGAAACACAAAAAAAAAATCCTAACCCACATAAATGGCACAATCATACTCCCTTATTCAATAACAATGCACTCTTAATTGAAAAACGATCTATAAGATTCCCTATATGGGAAGAGCAAGGCATACACTCATTAGGGGATGTTTTTAACAAACAGGGTTTTTGTAGTTATGGAGAAATATGCAAAAAATGTAATCTCACCAAGTCCACATGGCTTTTTTACATACAGTTACGGCTATGTTTGAAGTCTCACGGTGTTCCATTAGACATACCAATTGAACACCACAGATACCACAAATTCTTCTATGAAAGAGAGACATCGAGAGGTTTTGTTTCAGATT
Source organism: Notolepis coatsorum (assembly GCF_963971535.1). NCBI lineage: Eukaryota > Metazoa > Chordata > Actinopteri > Aulopiformes > Paralepididae > Notolepis > Notolepis coatsorum. The sequence goes on from NC_140175.1 coordinate 103,687,146, forward strand.
TTTATCATCAATTACTAACGTCCTTGTATGAAACCCTCCAACTAGACTCTGCCTGGAGGAGGGATATACCAGACCTGGAAAGTGACTTTGATTGGCAAGGAGCCTGGGCAAATGTCCGACTTACATCAAGGAACCCGGACCATCAACAAATCAATCTTAACTATATTCACAGGACATACTTGACTCCTATAAGACTGAGCAGAATGGGTCTTAAACAAGACTCCAAATGCTCCCAATGTACAAATGGGGACGAAGGGACATTTATGCACATGTATTGGGACTGCCCACCAGTTAAGACATTCTGGAAAGATGTGACCCAACAATTATCAAAACTAGTATCTTGGAATATACCTGTACACCCCTCGGTATTACTATTGAATGATGTTCTTGAGTTTGCAGTAAATCCACAGCTAAAGAGATTGGTTTTATCGGGTATCACAGTAGCTAAAAAGCTGATCGCATCACGCTGGTTTCAACCGGAAAAAATGTGCCGGAAAGTTTGGTTTCTTACATATCTCGATGAAAGTATTTCTCTGGTCTGCATCCCCTTAACAATTGTGTGTATTGAGCCGTACTGTATTGTACCCATTCTGCAATCTGTTAATACAATTTTCAATCAATCAATCAATCAATAGTATACTGTATTTTGGAGCAGTTAGATACAATTATATGGTAGATTATCTGGTAAAGATAATAGACGTCACGTCATGCTCGAATGGACTTACGAGAAGGTTACGAACTAATTTCTTCGTAACTCGACTTACGAACTTCTCGGGCCGATTTTGGCATGATTGAACAGTTTCATTACGGAGATTCGTTCATAGCTACAAACAGGATTTACGAACGTGGAAAGGCAGTTGTAAGTTGGACAGACTAGTGTGTGCCCGTGTTTCTAAGGGCTTCATTTGGGTGAAATCATGGTGATTGCATTCACGTCGATTCTACAGACATCCAATTATAATAATAATAAATACGACAAAATCTGTATCATTAAAAATTACGTTTTGCATTAGTCATGACTCAACAAGGTATTGTGAAATAAATAAATAAGAATTAAACCAAATCTCACGGATATAGCTATAGTGGAATATACTATATTAATAGTCCATATACCGTCTTCTTCTTTATTGTTATTCTTTATTGTTGGTTTTATTTATGTATTACATTGCTTAGTGTGCACATCGTAAGAGCCAGTGAAGAAACATTCCACAGCTCATCTTACTGTTCACGAGTTGAACCCACACAAATTGTTATGGTTTGTAACCGACCTCAAACGCAACGGCACAGACAGGAAGTTCAGAGTTAGCCAAATGCTAGGGCGTATTTATTTACAGTCAAAAGATGGAATAGGTACAGTAATCAAACAAACGGGGAGAATGCCTCCGGCAGAGTCATCAGCCACTCTGCAGAATCCTCCTGGCGACAGTGGTGGGAATTTGGCATATGATGTTGTAGCGGCTCTGCAGATACTCCCAGCTCTTCCTCGAGGTGGGAAACGGAGAAAGAGATAGGTATCAGTGTTTTCCCCAACACACAATTAGCAGAGTCAGTGCAAACAAAAGATGTCTTCAGTGCTTCTTCTATAACACACAATCCGGCTGAGTCCAGTGCAAACAAAATTATATCTTCAGTGCTTCTTCAATAACACACAATCAGAATTATCCAGAGCAAACAAAATGATCTATTCAGTGTTTCTTCAATAACACACAATCAGAACTTATCCAGAGCAAACAAAAGGATATCTTCTGTGTTTCTTCAATAACACACAATCCAAATTATCCAGAGGGGTTTGTTTCCACTCACCCAAGTGCAACGCGTAGCGGGTAACAAGGCGCAGCTCCAAACAGTTCTCCACAGAAAAGTCCTGGAGAGAATATAGACCAGGAAACAGCAACGGGAAAAAAGCAGGCAAAGCAGTTGTATTCCAGAACGACCCGACATCGATAGAAAGAAGGTCCAGGTATATAAAGCCCTCTGGGGCGCTGATTAGCACACACATCAGGTGCGTGATGGTAATTGATACTTAACCTAGAAGTGTGCGTTAGGCAACGGACCAATCATCACAGCACCCCAAAAAGCGTGTGGCGGGGAAAGAACCAATCCTCACAGTACCCCCCCCCCCCCCCCTCCACGGGAGCCACCCGGCGACCCACTCGGCCCCGGCCTGCTCGGATGGGACCGAAGGAAGCCGGCGATCAGGGGCACTGGAGAGGGGGACAGAGACAGAGGCCCGGTGAGGGGGAACGGAGACGGGGACAGAGGACCGGTGAGGGAGGCTGGAGACGGGGACAGGGACCCGGTGAGGGGGGCTGGAGAAAAAGGGACAGGGAACCGGCGAGGGAGGCCGGAGACAGAGGCCCGGAGAGGGGGCTAGAGACAGGGACACCAGGGGAACCCCGGGGCGAAGGACTGGACGCCGCCTGAAGACACTGGGCATGACAGGAGGGGCTCCACCCCCTGATGGTGCCGGAGGACCAGGCGATGTGGGGCTCATGCAGCGCGAGCCAAGGCCTGCCCAGAACTACAGGGACAAGAGGAGAGCTGGTGATGAAAAACGTCTCAACGTGGTTACCAGCAATGGTGAGAAGGACTGGACAGGTGCGTTGAGTGATGTCAGCCAGGCGGCGATGATCCAGCGCGAAGACCTCCAAGGGCCTCTCGAGGTCCTCAAGTGGAATGTTGGCCCGGGCGGCAAACTCAACATCCAGGAAACTCCCATCAGCACCAGAGTCAATGAGTGCACCCACCGTCGCCCGCTGGTCCGCCCAGGCTAGGGTGACGTTCGTCAGACGGTTAGGTGGTGCACGGGTGGGGGAACAGGAAAAACGGCTCACCAGGATCTCCCGGGGTCCCGGCGAGCCTGGTCTTCTTGGCCGGGTAGGGCAATTGGAGACACGGTGTCCATCCCGGCCGCAGTAGAGGCAAAGGCCGGACCTGAGCCTGGACTCCCGTTCGGCCGGGCTAAGGCGGGTGCGTCCCAGCTGCATGGGTTCCTCCTCGGTCACAGCTCGGGAGGGAAAAACCCCACCAGTCACGGAGGGGGCAGGACGGTCAGCACTGTAGAGGCGGCTGCCGGGAAGGGAAGCCCCTGAGCGGAGGTCGATGGCATAGTCGTAAGGCCGGTGAGGCGGAAGGACCTGAGCCCGGGACTCACTGAAAATCTCCTCGAGGTCGTGGTACTCGGGGGGTACGTCTGGGGGTCCCAGTCGTGCTCGCTCACGCCTTCTCTCCCGGAGGCGTCCGTCGATGCGGATAGCGAGGCTGATCAGGCCCTCGAGAGAATCGGGCTCCTCTTGGGTCGCGAGCTGGTCCCTTACTGCGTCGTTGAGCCCCCTCAGGAAGGTGAGACGAAGCGCTTGATCGTTCCAACCACTCTCCGTTGCGGCCAGTCTGAACTCCAGTGCGTAGTCTCTGACACTGCCACTGTCCTGCCGGAAGGTGCCCAACCGAGCTCCTGGGTCCTGGCCACGGGCTGGGTGGTGGAAAACCCTGCGGAGCTCAGCCACGAAGTCTGGGTAGGAAAAACAGAAATCAGCCCCCATTGCCCAGGAGGTAGTGACCCACTGGGCTGCCCGGCCTGAGAGCAAGTTAGTCATGTAAGCCACTCGGGCTCCCCTTGAAGTGAATCGGCTGGGTTGATGACGAAAAACCAACTCACATTGCATGATGAATGTGGCACAATCCTCGAAGTTACCATCGAACAACCGTGGTTCGGAGAGACGGGGCTCCCGAGGTGCGGGATCGGGAGGCGCGGGGCCTGCCAGGGCTGCGGGTGATGCTCCGGCCGAGGCTCCTGAAGTAGGTGGGGTTACAAGCAAGGTGTTAACGGCTTCACTCAGCGCTTGTAATTGGAGGAGAATATTAGTCTGCTGATTACCCTGGGCTGTCTGCTGGCTAGCCAGAGAGCCAAGGGACTCCTGAATAGGCAGGACCTGGTCTCGGAGCTCCTGTACAGCAGCCGCAGCCGCACCTAGCTGTAGGCTGTGGTCGTTGGTTAACTCAATCTGGACCGCCAACGCTGTTCTGACCCTGTCTGTGTCGGCTGAGGTCGTCATGGTCGGGTCGTAATGTTATGGTTTGTAACCGACCTCAAACACAACTGCACAGACAGGAAGTTCAGAGTTAGCCAAATGCTAGGGCGTATTTATTTACAGAGTCAAAAGATGGAATAGGTACAGTAATCAAACAAACGGGGAGACTGCCTCCGGCAGAGTCATCAACCGCTCTGCAGAATCCTCCTGGCGACAGTGGTGGGAATTTGGCATATGATGTTGTAGCGGCTCTGCAGATACTCCCAGCTCTTCCTCGAGGTGGGAAACGGAGAAAGAGATAGGTATCAGTGTTTTCCCCAACACACAATTAGCAGAGTCAGTGCAAACAAAAGATGTCTTCAGTGCTTCTTCTATAACACACAATCCGGCTGAGTCCAGTGCAAACAAAATTATATCTTCAGTGCTTCTTCAATAACACACAATCAGAATTATCCAGAGCAAACAAAATGATCTCTTCATTGTTTCTTCAATAACACACAATCAGAACTTATCCAGAGCAAACAAAAGGATATCTTCTGTGTTTCTTCAATAACACACAATCCAAATTATCCAGAGGGGTTTGTTTCCACTCACCCAAGTGCAACGTGTAACGGGTAACAAGGCGCGGCTCCAAACAGTTCTCCACAGAAAAGTCCTGGAGAGAATATAGACCAGGAAACAGCAACGGGAAAAAAGCAGGCAAAGCAGTTGTATTCCAGAACGACCCGACATCGATAGAAAGAAGGTCCAGGTATATAAAGCCCTCTGGGGCGCTGATTAGCACACACATCAGGTGCGTGATGGTAATTGATACTTAACCTAGAAGTGTGCGTTAGGCAACGGACCAATCATCACAGCACCCCAAGAAGCGTGTGGCGGGGAAAGAACCAATCCTCACACAAATGACAATAGACACAAAGGATAAGTTCAACTAATTCTATATAAATCTATAGCTTATGCAGGTGGCTTGGTGAGGATGCATAAGGAGCACTCCTGGCACACACACATACTGTATACGTGTTTACTCACATTTCTGTTTACTAAATCCAGATTTAACTCTGCCATTGGAAAGACGAGATTAGGCCCGATTCATAGATGTATGATTTGGCCATAATAAGGTCATTTATAGGCCTGATATTCTATATTCTATATTCATATTTCAATGGCCATGTGTCCGGATGGCAAAATGCTGTACTATATCTACAAAACCTCCTGTAAATCATCTGCCCTTTATACATTTGCTTAGATATTTTGTACACTTGATCTCAAGAAGGTGCTGAATGAGCTCAGTGGCAATTCTGGTCAATGTTAGCATAGTGTTATTCACCGTGAAAGATGGAAAAAAAGTATAATAATAATAATTGAATAACAATTTACTCAAGCATAGTAACATACACAATATATGTGACACTGGGAATACATTCCCTGAGGTTTATAGATGTCCCTAGATACCAAAAACATGCAAATGAACCTTGTAGAAGTGGAGAAATCTTCCATTTACCTAGGTATGTACTTTTAGGCACATTTTCTGAAAATATGGCTAGGGCTTAAACAGGCTACTGGTTATATGCAGGGAAGCATGTATCTTGGTGTTTACATTTATCTTCATTTGAATTGCAGTGGATTCAGCTGCTCCATCTTGCGTTGATGGAGTATATTTTCCCAAGTTCCTGCACCCAACACCCAGAAATGGGGAGCGACTCCATGCTGAAGCCACCCAGGAGATGGAGATAAGAGTCAAAGCACAAGCTACAAACTCAATGTAAGGGAAATAGGGAGGTGTAGTGGTTACGTTATTGCTGTTTCTGGCTGGTCCACCATCTTGAAAACGCAATGTAATTCCCCATTGACCATTTCTAAATCGTCTCGTTTAAAACAAATAAAGCATTAACATTTGCACGGTGTACCTTTCTGTGCATATTCATCCACAATCTATAGCTCAACATGAAAATATTCACAAAAAAGCCAGATATACAAAAAAGTCAGTGATTATAATAAAATCGGGACGTGTTTGTTTCATCTTTGTCTACAGAGTATATGATGTCCTCATCAGTGGACCTCTTAACATCACCAAGCACAGGACCACACATGATGAGTATGTTATCAGATGGACTCCTGTTCAAGAGGACCTGGGAGACCATTTTTCCATTTGCTTTGTCGCTCAATCAGTAATTGGGTGAGCATTATATTTATTTTCTTCCACGAAAGATGCAGCATCCCCACATTTTAGAAGTGTGTGAGAGAGTCTAAACTGTGTGAGTCGTTGGCAAAACTGATTCTCCAGCCTGGGGTTGTACTGTGACCTGGCAGTGATGATGACACAGTTGAACTCACGTTTGGTTTGGTGATATTCATCCCCACCCTTTCCTTGAGCTCCTTGATGTTATTCAGGACCCTGAGCTCCTCAATGGTATTTCTGGAGGTGGGATTCCTCCAAACATTTAAAGGGGACATGCATTATAAATGGCTTTTTGTTTAGCATGGTTTTATAGTAATACAGGTTAGTATCAATGGGTCTGTGTCTCTAATTACCATATTGACTCACCAGTCTAGTCTCGAGTTCACGAGATCCTCCCTCACTCAACTATGCTGTTCTGATTTGACGGTTTTGCTGACGTGAATATAGCACTGATTTGCATAACTAACGCCCCCTCTATGGTTGACAGCGACAGCAGAGCGAGTGGAATTATCTTCACTTCCTCAAATAGAGCGAGGCAGACAACGAGCGAGTGAGAGAGAGGGAGAGAGATGAGAGAGAGAGATAGAGAGAGAGGAGCTTCTGTCGGGGAAACAAACCGTGCACGAGGAAGCAGCAGTAGCACATACTCATTTACACACAACCTGGACCTCGCGGGGAAGCAGCAGTAGCACATACTCATTTACACACAACCTGGACCTCGCGTGGGGAAGCAGCAGTAGCACATACTCATTTACACAAAGTGCTTATGGGCAGAGCCAGGCCAACACAGCCTGAAATCCAAAGGGAGAAAAATTTGGCTTTTGAGTACTTGATTAGAAATATAAAACAATGCATCTTTTTGAATAAAAGCTTACAGATGTGTTCAATAGACTCACAGGAATTGTGTAAAGTTGCCCAAATTGTGCTAGGAATAGCAATGCATGTCCCCTTTATTTACTTTCTTACTAAGATCTGGCATTTACAAAAAGAAATTATGCTTCTTAACAATATGATTGTAGGGAATAGCTGTTCTTATTCAATCATATAAAAAAAAACACAAGGTTTATAATAGATGTATTTTCTAATGACTCAGGAACATTCCATCTTCAGCCAGTCACCACCACAACCAACCACCACCCACAGTTTCTGCACAGTAAGTTACCTTCTTCTTTCTTTCTACATTGTGTCTAGGAAAATGTTTCAAATCAAATCAAATGTATTTGTAAGGCCCGACAACACACGTTAATGTCCCCATGGGCCGGACACGTCTCCTTTAAACAAGTCAAGAAGAAACATCACAATAAATCAAGAACAAAACAAAAACACCATAAAGTCCAATTTTTTTTTAATAAATAAAATAAATGAATGCAACACTCCCAGACATACCCCACCCCTCACTAAAACCCAGCTATAGGAAAAAATGCACCACAGGCAATGTGGAGGAGAGAAACCTGGACAGCATCACACCTGGACAAGAGGCAGGGGAACTATGTGAGAATGCTATTCATCGACTACAGCTCAGCATTCAATACCATAGTCCCCTCCAAACTCATAGCCAAGCTCAGGGACCTGGGCTTGAACTATAACCTCTGCCAGTGGATCTTGGACTTCCTGACGGGCAGACCCCAGGTGGTGAGAGCAGGCAACTGCACCTCCTCATCCATCACCCTCAACATAGGGGCCCCACAGGGCTGTGTTCTGAGTCCCCTCCTCTACTCCCTGTACACACATGACTGTGTGGCTCAGCGGAGCAACAACACAATCATCAAATTTGCTGACGACACAGTAGTGGTGGGCCTGATCTCTGCAAACGACGAGAGGGCCTACCTGGAAGAGGTCAAGGTCCTGGCGGGATGGTGCCAGGAGAACAGACTCTCCCTGAACGTCAGCAAAACAAAGGAGATGATTGTGGACTTTAGGAGGTCGGGGGTCAAGGACTACAGCCCCCTCAGCATCGACGGGGCACCGGTTGAGAGAGGAACAGTTTTAAGTACCTCGGAGCCCACATATCCGAGGACTTGACATGGACCACACACATTGACAGTGTTGTGAAGAAGGCACGACAACGCCTCTACTTCCTCAGGCGCCTAAGGAAGTTCCAAGTCAGTCAGAAGATCCTTAAGAACTTCTACTCATGTACAATAGAGAGCATCTTGACTGGCAACATCACCTCCTGGTTTGGGAATAGCACTGCACAAGACCGAAGCAGACTACAAAGAGTGACACGTTCAGCCGAACGCACAATTGGAGGGGGGCTTACCACCCTCCAGAACATTTACAACAAGCGGTGCAGGGGCAAGGCTAAGAGAATCATCAAGGACTCCAGCCACCCGAACAACTGCCTCTTTGAGCTGCTGCGGTCAGGCAAGCGATACCGGAGTCTCAAGGCGAGCACAGAAAGACTCAGAAGAAGCTTTTGTCCCCAGGCCATCAGGCTGCTCAACGAACAATAAACACTATGCAACAACCATCAAATGCACACAGCACACACATCCACACGCACACACTCACTTTAAACAAACAACACACTGCAGCACCCACTCTCCACACTTTAGATCACCTAAACACACTTTATATTTATTGGTAAAGGATTTGCACTACAACTCGTACACCTTACTGTAAATTGTACCTAAATTGTACCTCATCCCATTTCTGCTTTGCACTATATAGTATTGTATATTAGTATATTGCATAGTATATTGTATGGTAACTCAATTACTTCTAGTCTGCATCGAACATTGTACATATGTCTATACTGAACACTGTGACCTCTATTTTTACTTCCTCTATGCTACTTTATTTTATTTCATACTTATCTTGTCTAGCACAGTCTCTGGAGAGTAAGAGTAACAGTAAGAAGCATTTTGTATAAAAGTATTCTGTACTTCTGTATGACAACTATTAAAGAAACTTGAACTTGAAACCTTAGAAGGGCCGTTCAAGGAGGGATCTCCCTTCAGATGTCAGTGATAGTAGTGTTGCTATAAAACAGGTGAAACAGTTGGTAAGCATGCACTTATGTGTTTCTCTGAATACTGTCTCTGTAGGCAAGTTGGGAGTGTATTATAGATGTTTGTATGAGTTGGAGGATCATACTGGTAAGAAAGTGGTTATTATGTAGTGCAGTGGTTCTCAACATGGATCCAGGGACCCCCAGGCAACCTTGAGGGGGTTCTAGGGGGTGCCCATTAAACATTTTGATTTCACTATTATTTAGTTGCCTAGAAGTCAACTTGATGAGTGTATAAGAATGACTATTCAGATAGTTGTCCCTCCACTGTCCTCAACTACAGTATGATAGGATAGTTATGGGGAAACTATTTTATTGATCATTTGGGATGTTCGATATTATCGGCCTACCGATATTGGCATTAAAATTTGATATCGGAAAATAGCGGTATCGGTTTTCAAATTAATTTTTTTTTTTTTTTTTATATTTCTTAACCTTTATTTACCCAGGCAAGCAAGTAAGAACAAATTCTGATTTTTGAGACGTGTCCGTTTTTTGGGGGGGGGAAACCCTGCATATATCGGTATCGGTTGATATCGGTTGATATCGGTATCGGAAATTAAGAGTTGGACAATATCGGTATATCATATCGGTAAAAAAGCCAATATCGAGCATCCCTACAATAGCCATCTTCTCAGATGGGGGTCCCTGAGAGAACATTTTATTAAATGGGGTCGTATTGTAATGCATATCAATTTGAGGTTTGCGAACCGTCTCAACAGTTGAGAGCTACTGATGTAGTGAATAGCCTGGCAAGCTGCTAGCAATCTCAAATAGCCATGGAGAGGTCATGGTTAAAGTGGTAACCTGCTAGCAATCTCAAATAGCCATGGAGAGGTCATGGTTAAAGTGGTAACCTGCTAACAATCTCAAATAGCCCTGATGAGGTCATGGTTAAAGTGGTAACCTGCTAGCAAGCTCAAATAGCCCTGATGAGGTTAGCTTTAAAATAGTATAGATATCTGCAATATCCATATTTTGGCAACATAGGTGATAATCAGTGTTGGGACTAACTCGTTACAAAGTAACGTGTTACAGTAATGCCATTACTTTTGGCAGTAACTAGTACTCTAATGCATTACTTTTAAAATTCAGTAACTCAATTACCGTTACTAAATGGTTCGTGACTGCGTTATTTTTATGTAGATTGGTTGATTGATTGATTGAAAATGTTATTAACATATTGCAGAATGGGTACAATACAGTACAGCTCAATACACACAATTGTTAAGGGGATGCAGACCAGAGAAAGACTTTCGTCTTGTTTACATCAGGGTCCCCCATTTTCAATTCATCATAACATTTATGACATAGCCTACACGACATACAGATATACAGTACTGTTACATCCAGACATTTATGACATACCAGATTTACAAATACAGTATTGTTTGTATACTGCGAGTAGCGAGTGGTAGCGAGCTGCAGTGCAGTCCTGACTCCTGTGTCACATGCGGAGACACGTTGTGGGCATCATGTCTGTGTTTACTCTAGTCTAGACTGTCATGGCGGCGCCCACTAAGTCGAGTTTTTACACATGGAGATATTCTCACTATTTGTCTTTTGTCAAGCACAAAGAAAAGAACGTTTTAGTTAAATGTAAATTGTGACTTGGCTCAAAGATCCTATCTACTGCCCAAAACAGCAATTAAAATCTGTTGAAGCACCAGGAGAAAGAACATGCTTCAACAAAGCTATAGTCTAACGTTAAAGACCCAAACTCATCCCACTCATACAAACTGGAAAATGAGCTAAAGAAAGGTTTGAGGGGCTGGACAGTCTGGACTACATCTCGACCACCGCAGACATTTGGTCCGTCCACAACAAAAGCTTCCTCGGGATAACATCTCACTGGATAAACCCCACTACTTTACAATGTCAGAAAGCTGCATTGGCCTGTAAAAGGATAAAGGGTAGGCACACGTACAATGTCATTGCTGGTGAGATTGACCACATTCAAGCGATTGAAATAATGTTGTTTTTGTTTTTTAAGTAACTAAAAAGTTACTTTTCACAGTAACACATTGCTTTTTGGTGTAAGTAATCAGTAAAGAAACTGAGTTACTTTTGAAATTAAGTAACTATTAATGGTAACTATTAGTTACTATTTTTCAGTAACTTGCACAACACTGGTGATAATCGATTCATGGTAAAACGTGACATAAAACGTATCCCTTCCTGTGTGCCAGATGCTTTTCCTGGGAATGTCCACCCAGTGTGTAATAGCAGAGGACAGCAAATGTAAAATGTGAACATTTAAAAAAAAATTCAAATTAAATGACTGAAAGACATTTTATTTATATAAAAGGTATTGATATATGAATCAATAGATAAGAGTTGAAGTTGTGAATTTAGTCAAAATCAATTCTGTAAATTTTTACAGAAAAACAGAAAGTACAATAAACCTTTAACATCTTAAGACTGTGGAAGAATTTAACCGGAGCTAAGAATGTATCAGTCAAATATAGACTTAGTTAACACAGATTTATTTAAGGGTGAAGGAGAGAGGAGGGGTGACCGGATGTTAAGGTGAGCTAGGAAGGGGAAGGAGGGGGTAGACAAGGGGGGATGGTAAAGGTAGAGACAATGGGTACAAAAAATCAAGCAAAGCAAATGAATAAAGGGCAGATGATTTACAGGCGGTTTTATACAGTACAGAATTTCGCCATCCGGACACATGCAATTTGAAATATGAATAATATAGAATATCAGGCCTTTAAATTACCTTATTATGGCCAAGTCATACTGTACATCTATGGATCGGGCCAAATCTCCTCTTTTCAATGACAGAGTTAAATCTGGATTTAGTACCACCAGGCGCCCGTTACAGGGCAGCAAAGACAGTGAATGAAAACGACTGTAAGTACAGTTACTTTTTTATAATATCCATAGCTCCGCCATTTTTCATCAGATTGAGACGCAGTTTCAGACGTTCAAAGAAAGGTAAAGAAGCAAACTACGTTGTATTTTATGGCAATAACTTTCAGGTTTGTTTGACCCGTGAGATATAATCACGGAAATAACGTAAGAGTTTTTCGCAACGAATATTTTCAACAGCTTTGACAGAGCCTGGTGTGAGCTGGGTAGTGTAGTTTTATGACATTTCGATGTCCATCGAAAGCACTGGGTCTCCTCTCTCTTAGGTCGCTTTCACATAGAGTTTTGGAGGACTCGGTGCGGTTCTGGGGGTGAAGTTGCAACATTGTTGCATTCTTCATTTGGTTCGCCTGCTTTCACACAGGTTTCTGTGAGACGGACCGAGACCTTCTGAACAATGTCACGCGGTCGAAAAGGGCGCTTGTCTATTGGACAGTGGAAATGTGTGTGTGGCTGCGATCCTGTGTGTGCGCGCGTGTGTGTGTACTGCGGAGCCCAGATCAGCGGAGCCGAGTTTTGACATGGCATTGATCCATTGTTCTATTGAAGCACATTACCACCATCCTCTCGCTAAACAACTTGTAGACCACGGTGTTTTTATGAGTGCCCACAAGTAGCTGTTTTAATAATATAATAAGCCGCGCGCCTCGGTAATAATAATAAGCCGCGTTTTTTCTTCCTTCTTCCCAAGATGCACAGACATAGATAGATAGATAGATAGATAGATAGATAGATAGATAGATAGATAGATAGATAGATAGATAGATAGATAGATAGATAGATAGATAGATAGATAGATAGATAGATAGATAGATAGATAGATAGATAGATAGATAGATAGATAGATAGATAGATAGATAGATAGATAGATAGATAGATTAGATGCAGTGTGCTTGTTTTGCAGTGAGTGCTGCGAGCAGTGGTAATAATAATCACTTCCTATATTTGGTTCGCGTTTGGTCCGCTGAAGCCGAACCGAGACCTACGTTTTCAGGCGGACCAGAGTTCGCCTGCTTGGTCCGCGGACCGAGTTCGACGTGCATTCACACAGACCCGAAAAACCGGACTATCGAATTCTGGTCCGAAAGTCCGGACCAAACAGCCCCTGTGTGAAAGCGACCTTAGGACTGCAACGGTTTCATGAGGCATTATTTCCTTGCATCTAATTCATCCGATATCCGCCGGGATGCGCCGAGATATTTATAAACTCATATTTCGCTAATAACACTTAAATATATTGGTAAACAAACGTAGTGCTGAAAATATACATTTGTGATAGGGTTAGGGTCTTTACTCTTGGCTACATTTGAAAACTGTATTGATCTATTTATCAGACCCCGGACTGACCCCGGGCTGTATTGATCTATTTATGACAAGATATTAATTCCGTCGGGCTTAAGGGGTTAAAGTAAGTTGATTAACTCATTTATGAACTTATCTATGGTCCTCATTTGACACAGTCCAGCAATGAGAACCTTGTGGACTCAACCACTAAATAATGAGCCCATTCCACACAATTGTGTGTGTGGTTGAGTCTGATGTGTAGTGTTATTTGTCTATTTGTTTCAGGTCCGACATCTATCAGTCCGAGATGAGATGTGTTGTGGTTGAGGTTGTGCCAAAAAAAAAAAAAAGGTAAGTGATATTGTTTAGATCTGGCAAGTTGTGTAAAAAATTATCATTGCATCCTAATGCATTATACAGTATGATTGTGTAAATAGTGTTCTAGATAGCCAATGGTTTGGGTCCTAATCACAAGAGAAGTAGAAGTTGATGGCAAAATCCCATTCAACCTCTTCCTGATTCACTAACGCTAACGGTCTCTATAGCCTGGGCCGCACGTGACATCAAAACACGAGTTTTACAAGGCTTTTGAGGCTGTAAAATGGTTGTTTACATTATTAATTGAAAAAAAACATCCCTGTGAATGAAGTTGTGATGAGCAAATAATGGTGAATTACATATTGTAGCTTAGACATGTTTATAAAAATAAAAAGGATCACAATTTGGAATAGATGCCACGATGTGATATTTGTTATTCCAGTTGAAGCACATGTGATTTGCGAGGAGAACACCATGACAGTAGAGGTGACCAAAGTGTCATTCCGAGGACTTGATGAAGATCACCTGCGTCTCAGTGACCCCAGCAACACAGTCTGCAACCTCCAGACCCACTCCAACAGCACTCATATCATCGCTGTCTTCCCCCTCAATGCTTGTGGCACTCAGATCGAGCTACTGTTATTCACTCTTTCTATTAGGCTTCTTGTTTCATGATTTACAAGCGTTCCTTAGTTTAGTTTAGTTTATTTGGTTTGTGAAAAGGACAGTGTGCATGTACAGTGTGCATATGTAGTCCTAGACAATTAACACATACACACAAAAAACACATACAATATAAAACAGTCATATACAGTAAGAGTACAAAGAATACAAAAAACAAGAATACAGTCATAAAAAGCCCCATCCCCCCCACCCTCCACCCCTCCCTTCCACCTTACAATAAAAAGCACAATAACATCATATCCAATGTATTACAGGAAACAATAAAAGCACCCTACATAATAGGCACAATTTAAGAACTCCTTACATACGTAGTAATTGGCATAACGACTAACATTGGGATGGGAGAAAATTGGAGGAAAAAGGAGGGGGAAAAAGATCAATAAAAAAAAAGAAAAAGAAGCGGGTTGTGACCGGAAGGTCGCTGGTTCGATCCCCCGGACCGGCAGGAACAAATCTGGGCTGGTGAAGTGAATTAATAACTCTCTCCTATCCCCTTAACACCAACCGCTGAAGTGTCCTTGAGCTAGGCACTTAACCCCCAACTGCTCCAGTGGAGTTGCTCAGTGGCCAACGGTGGCAGACTGTGGTTGTACTGGGCAGCTCCCAGGTGTGAATGGAACTGTGTGAATGTGAAGCAGGGCGTTCCTGAAAAAGAGCATCTGTGCTCAGCGAACCTACCCTGGGTAAATAAAGGTTAAAAAAAATAAAGTCTATGGGCCATTAGAAGAACCTGCTAGGCCCAGGGCCTGGGACAACATGGCAGCTACGATTAGCGTTGCTCTGTTCAGCAGCAGAGTCACCATAAGCACTGCTTACGTGAATAACTTCTTTCATTGCAGGAGGATGACGATAGCCTTCACTTCAGGAATGAAATCACCAGCATTGACAACAACATCAATGAAATCATCACCAGGGGACACCATGTGGAAGTGAAGTTCTGCTGCCAGTACAGCAAGCGGGGAAATGTGTCCTTGAGTTTCTCCGTGCACAGGAGGCGTGTTGCTTTTTAACAGCGGAGGAGTGCAAGAATGTGACAATTTGACCATGTGACCGCGGCAGCGCGAGAGAGCGGCAATGCGGAAATAGGCTGTCTATTGCCATTCTCTAAGACAAACTCTAACCTTAACCAGCTCCTTAA
Organism: Notolepis coatsorum; assembly: GCF_963971535.1. Taxonomy (NCBI): domain Eukaryota; kingdom Metazoa; phylum Chordata; class Actinopteri; order Aulopiformes; family Paralepididae; genus Notolepis; species Notolepis coatsorum. The sequence continues at coordinate 103,702,667 of NC_140175.1, forward strand.
CAGCGCCTAAACTTAACCGTTCTAACCTTAACCAACTCCGAAACAATGCCTAACCTTAACCTTAACCATGCTTAACCTTAACCGGCGAAAGAATACACGTTAAAAAAGAAAATTTGATGGGATTTGAACTTGTCAACAACGGACCTCAGGACCGCTGCGCTGCCAGGTGAGCTGAGCTTCGAATGAAAATCATGGCGGATTAGGGCGGTTACATAATGCCGCAAGCTCTGCCGCTCCGCTAGCTCTGCCGCTCCGCTCTGCGGTTGCCGCGCCTGCCGCGGGGCGTGTCGCAGCCAATCAGGGAAAACGCGGAAGCAACGGCAGCACTGCTCCGCTGTTAATAAGCAATAGGCGCACAGGAGCAATGTCACGTTCAAGGAGAAAGGCTTTGGTACATTCACCTACCAGTTCGAGTTTTTCCGCAACAACCATTTTAGCCCAATAATTGATCCCAGTGACTACCCATTGGAGTTTGATGTGGGGGAAAAGATTTACATGGAGATAGATGCCACGTCTACACTCAACGAAACCGAGCTGTTTGTGGAGTCCTGCAGTGCTGCACCATATGATACTCCCAACTACTCGCCAGTCTACCCCATCATAGAAAATGGGTAAATACAGATACAGTAACTGATGGACTACTGTTTTGTTTATGAAAGTCAGTGTCATGTTGTTAGGTTAGAATGTCCCTAATAGACTCGTTATTTAGGCTAACATCTTTCTTTCAACTGTTTTGTGTAAGTAAAACCAATTCTAAGGACTGAACATCCAATATGAATTTTGTTTTCCTTTTACCAGGTGTATCATCGACCAGACGGTTGAAGTCTATCCGTCCAGCCCGAAATATTTCAGGTTCGGAATGGAGGCCTTCAAATTCATTGGATTGTATGACCAGGTAAATACATTTTCTGTAGATATGATGGCGCAAATGACTACATAGAAATTGTCATTTTAGTTAAAAACTATCCATCATGCTACCAAATAGCCTATATGCTGTGATATCTATGATTGCTCAATCTAATGGTTTCAGCTTGAAGTTTTTCTTTTTGTGGTCTGCCCTCAACTCTGCTTTCATAAAATGTAGATCTATCTTTGAAATCAAATTCAGAGAGTCCTTCTGCATTTACTGTGAGTCTGATGGTTTACCGACGCCCACTAAAGGTTTACATCAGCTGTACGGTCATGGTGTGTGAAGCTGGGGAGCCCAACTCCAGGTGCTCTCAGGGATGCACCAGCTCTCCTTCTTCTAATGGTCGGCAGCATCATCGTGGCAAGAGAGAGGCCGCCATCCAGACTACAAGCCACTTCATTTCCCAGGGTCCCCTGCGCTTGAGAAAGACGTCTGCAACGACAGGTAATTGTAAACCTTGTCTTATGGACACCCCCGTTCCCCGTACCTGGCTAACTGAGTTAGCCGGATAATTTCCAGGATAGCCTGACTTAAGCCGGACCTTTCTGTTCCCCGACGCTCGATTGTCTAAATCACCATGACAACAGATCAAAAAGTTTGAGCCTGGTCGAGAGCAGGGTTAACTTCAGTTAGCCGGATGAACCATGGCCACGCCCCCGCAAATAAATGACAGCTCGCTTCCTGAAATGATTCTCACAGTCTAGAGATCCCATTTATACCATTCTGAATTATGTTTCTGTGCTTCGTTTTCCTAGAGGGGGCTTTTGAAATGTATAATAATAGAACTAAATGCTGATAATAAATCATATTCAGCCTATAGATTTACTTTGTCCTAAATAAAATAATGCACGTTGTAACTGAGGGGTACAATTCCCTGACTGTATTGATAAGTATGGTATCATTAAACCACTACCGATTATGTACTTTAACTACTGGCCACACAGTACATGATATAGATATGATGAACACTTTCCCACCATGAAACGAAGTCCACACAAATGTATAAATCGAATATTTTATATAGCAAAGGGTATATACAACGTTCACTTAATGACATTTATGATTTGAATGCACTTGTAAGGCAAATGAGTATTCGTAGGCAAATCAACATTGAATGTCCAATCTCTGGTTACGCAGGGAGCAAGTATGCAACCTGGTTCTTTAGGGAACTATAGCGATGGTACTTAAATGATTATAGCTGGATATACTAAAAGGGGGTCCCGCTGGTTGTAAGTCAGTAGAGGGGGGGGTTAGGAGAGCCGCCGGCGATATCCCATCTGGCCAACAATTTCTTGGGAGAATTCAGAGTGCTGAACACGGTGCCCACAGAACCTCGGTCCACAGATGAATACAGCTGGGCCCTCTTGTAGACGGTAGCTGCCGGTCCACAACGAAGAGACGTGAGGCGACCTCACTCGGGGTAGAGCGCCGTCTCACCTGGACTCCTCTCGGGGGGTAGTTCCAACACTTACCATTGTTGGCTGTTATCCATGGCATAAATCAAAGCACCCAAAGCAAGTAGATAATCCAAGCCGTGTAGGGCTCGCCGTCGTCCGGGTAAGGTAATCCAATGTGCAGGTCCACTCGTCCTAGCCCAGAACTCCTCGGATGAAAGCACCACACGTGGTCTGCCCAGCCTGGTTAAGACTCTAGATAACGCGAGGAAACGATGGGGGTACTGCTCACTTTATAACTCTAACCGAACGATGCACCATACATAATAGACTATTATTAACTTAATAGAAATACGTCCCACTCGACGGTATAGTGCCAAACTATGACAATTCAATTATTAATCCACACGATGTCTCAATGCCATTCTGAGGCCAAATTGACCATACTGCACCACACGTGTATCGTGGGTGAGGCTTAACGTCTTGCCACTAGGTTGGAGGGTAAAGAACTAAGGGCTAAGGGACTAAAAGGAAGTTCTACTTTACTTGCGCCATATATATATATGCGCTGTGAACAAATAGTACCATTCGTATTTCGCCAGACGTATTCCTACGCGGAACCGGGCTAGTAACGACATGTTCGTCGGCACGATTGAACTTGAACCAAGGGGCTTGGCTGCTGGCGCCAAGTTCTTGTCCAATGAGAGAATGAAACTATTATGGGCTGTTAGTAGACTAAAGGGATATTCAGTGTATATGTACAAGGAATATACAAGGGATATCAAACGATATACAAATACTATTAAATATATATCCATAAATAAATATATATATTCTGTCAAATTGTCTCTCTCTTTTACCCACTTCTGGCGGGTCTGTAGAGACGGTAGGTAGTGGAGTAGAAAGCTGTTCCAAAACTTGTCAGCTAGTACCTCCACATTCTTCGGCCGTTCGCTTCTTCAGGCCTGTACATGGTCTGGGGTAGCGCGGGGTCCAGCCGCCCCATCAAGAGTGTGTTGGGGGTGACTGGGTCGACATCTGCTACATCACTTGAGACGTAACCGAGGGGCTTGGAGTTCAATACTCCCTCGATCTCCGTGAGGACTGTCATTAGGACTTCTTCCGCTACAGTCTGGGCCCCAAGCACGGCGTACAGGGCTGTCTTTATAGAACGTACTTCTCGTTCCCAGGTTCCACCGAAGTGGGGTGCGTTCGGGGGATTAAACAGGAAGTCAATCTGGGATGGAGCGAGGTGGGTCTTAAGTTCTGGGCCCATAGCTTGGAAGCTCTCTCTCAGCTCTCTTTCTCCGCCTTTGAAGTTTGTCCTGTGATCAGACAACAATGTAGACGGTTTTCCTTTCCGTGATGTGAATCTTCGGAAGGCCATAAGGAATGAGTCTGTGCTCATGGTCGGAAGGAGTTCGATATGTATCGCTCTGGTGGTCATGCATTTGAATACAATACCCCACCGCTTCTCGGTTCCTCTTCCTTTCTTTATGTACAACGGGCCAAAACAGTCCATGCCTGTGGAGTGGAATGGCTTGTCGCCGAGTCGGAGGCGACAGGGAGGTAGGTCAGCCATCCGGGGTATGCTGGGCTGCGCGCGCCACTTTCGGCAGTCTAGACAGGTTCGCTGGAAGCGTCGCACTGCTTCTCTTCCTTGAAGTATCCAATAGCGATGTCTGATCTCCGCGAAGACTCTCTCTGCTCCTGCGTGGTGTACATCCTCGTCGTATTTCTTTATGATCAGCTCTGTGACCTTGTGTCGGCTGTTCAAGACTATCGGGTACTTAACGTCATCCGGTAGATCGGGGGCTCTCCGCAGACGACCACCCACTCTGATGAGATTATGGGCGTCACTCTCGGGTGCCAGGTGGAGCAATCTGCTGTCTGATGGGACGGGCTTTCCTCCCTGTAGACAGTCTAGCTCATCGGGGAACGAGTCTCTCTGGGCTCGTTGTAGTAGAAGAAGTTCTGCTTCTTCGTAGTCAGCTGCTGAAATGTCGGCAGTGGGCTGCATCTCTGGGTGGTGCCACAGGAATGTCTTTAGCTGCGCACTCTGTAGGGTAATGCAATCATCTATGTTGGGGTCTGTGGAGGCGACTGTGCTCAGTCCACAGAACATAGGTTTCTTGTTCTCAGCCTCCTCTTTACTCGCTTCCCGTGGGGTGGGCGTAGGCCACTCTTCTTCCGGGAGCTTGAGGAACTCGGGTCCGTCACTGTAGATGTTGCGACGGGTGAGGTCATCTAGGGACATTCCCCGGGTGATGACGTCAGCTGGGTTGTGTTTGGTGTCCACATACCGCCAGCTCGCTGCTTCTGTTAACTCTTGAATCTCGGTGACTCTGACTCCCACGAAGACCTTGTATCTGCATGAATCAGACTTGATCCATGTGAGTACTGTCGTGGAATCTGACCACAAGATTGTTCTGTGCACCGGAATGGTGAGTTCACGTTGGATTAACGTGGCTAGATGCGCTCCTGCTAGGGCTGCGCAGAGCTCTAGACGCGGGATAGATTGTTGCTTTCGTGGGGCTATTCTTGAGCGAGCCAGGATGAAAGCAGTGTGTATCTCTCCTCCCTTCTCTTGGGCACGCAAGTAGGCCACCGATCCATAGGCTACTTCGGAGGCGTCACTGAAGACGTGTAGATCCATCTTGCATGTCTCTGGCCTCACTGTGGGTGGGAAGTAGCTGCGGCGTATATTGACGCCTGGGAGTGAGCGGAGCTCCGTCTCCCACTCTCTCCATGTGGAGGCAAGGTGTGCGGGTATTGGGTCGTCCCAGCCCTGGTCCTTGTCCCATAGTGCTCGTACAATCATCTTTGCCCTGGTGGTGTAAGGTAGAATACATCCCAACGGGTCATATTGTCTGGCGAGTGTTCTGTACACACTCCGTCTGGTGGTCGGTATCGCCGTCGACCTTCCCTGCTCCGTGGTCAGGGGTTTGTGTCTATAGTGGAGCGAGTCTGTTTTGAAGCGCCAGACTAGTCCTAGTGTCATTTCTTGGGCTTCTCCTGGGATTGTCGCCATCCAGGTCTCGCTGCTGGCAGCCTTGTCCGCGGGGGAGAGGCTGCGCAATACGTGCGGGTCGCTGCTGGCCCACTGCCTGAGATCAAAGCCGCCTTTGATCAGGGAGGCGCGGAGCAGCGCGCGGCGTCGCCAGTCAATCTTCTTTACGTGTCCCGCTGTGATTAGCTTCTCAATCTCAGCGCGGTACACACTCTCTTGAGCGGGGTCTTTGGCTAGGCGCCGCTCTGTGTTCAATAGATACCGCTCCGTAGCGTCTTTCTTTGCGTGAAAGGTGGGCATTCCCTCTCGCCTCAGGAGTGGAGTTGCGTATCTCATCACTCCGCCGACTGTGACTCTCTTTGTCCCTTGCTCGAGGAGGTTTATGGCGTAAATGTCTTCTTTAGAACGAATGTCTTTCTTTTCGTTCTTAAAGGGCATTGTCTCTAGTGTCCATAGCCTCTCGACATGCTGCAGGAGAGTGGTGTCTTCTTCTGTCACTCTGGAGTGGAGGCAGCTAGTGGCTGCTGTTCGGTTGAGAGATTTAGCGAGGGGGCCTTGTAGTGTCCATCCTAGGCGGGTCTCGACTGCTGCAGGACAGCCTCTGGGTCCTGTATGGACCCGGTCTATCGGGACTATGAGGTCTGCATGGTCGGAGCCTATCAGCAGGGTCGGGGTGGCGCCGTCTATGAGCGGGATAGGTAGTTGACGCAGGTGCACATATTTATCCATCAGCTTGGCGATGGGGTAGGTGTACTGTGATAGTCCTATTTCTTGGCTGGTGAAAGCATTTGTAATCCTATACCGTCGCTCTGGCTGCCCGCTTGCTGCGATAGTGAAGGAGACATTCTCGCCCTTTATCGTCTTTAAATCTCTTCTTATTGTCCGAATCGTCATTTGGTTCTCGCTCCCCCGCAGTCCCAGCTGGGCCGCAGCGGACGCGAGCAGAAGGGTCTTCTCTGACCCGTCATCAAGGACGGCGTAAGTGTCCATGACTTTATCTTGGTAGCTCAATGTTACACGGACTACCTTTAAGAGCACTTGGGCGCCGCTGCTGCTGGCGGGGTCAATGTACATGACACTTGCCTTGGTGCTGCTCGATGGTGCAGGTGCAGGCTTTCTTCTGTTACTGTCGTGTAGGACATCTAGGTGTGCTCCGTCACACCGACTGCACCTCTTCTTTAGGCGGCACTCGGCTGCCATTTGATTGCGCGCACATCGGTAACAGCGCCTGTTGGACTTTATCCATTGACTCACTTCTTCTGCATTCATCTTTGTGAACAGGTCACATTGTGACAGCCAGTGTTCCTTCTCGCAGTACGGGCACACCATCTTCCACTTCTCTTTTCTCGAGGGGGTACTGTGGTTCTTACTGCTCGGTACTGATTCTGATTGGTGCATGACAGTCACCGATCTTCTTCCATCGTTTATTCTCCTGGGTCCCTCTCTGGAGCTTGGTGTGCTCCGCCCGAACGTATCCAGTCGTAGGCTGCTGACTTCTCTCGCCAGGAAGTCGGCTAGATCGAGGAGGGATGGTTCGGGACCGTTAGGATCACGGTGGTCTCTCTGCCGCCTGAAGCGCTCTTGTCTGGCGGGTGGCAGCTTCTCTAAAATCCTCTCGACGTTAGAGTTGGCGTATAGCTCGTGCATACCCTTTTCCCGTTGCGCTCCCAGCATCCCTACCAGGGACTGCACTTTTATAGACAGGTCGTCTAATGAGCGATTGTCTGTTGCTGGGGGTAGGCGGTCAATATGCCTTATCTCTTGGATTACGTAATCCCATATACGTCCATATCTCTGGTCCAGCGCTGCTAGAGCCGCGGTGTATGGGGTCGTAGAGGTGGCATAGGCTAGCGCTATATTGTGCGCTCGCGGTACTTTCAGGTGCTTCAGTAATATTGCATACTTGTGGCGTTCATCAGCGACATCCACCATCATTGTCTCTAAGCACATCCGGAGCTCCGTGTACTGTGCTCGATTCTCATAGGTGAAGTCTGGAAACGTCGGTGTGGCAATGTATGACGCCGTGGATGGCTGATACATCGGCGAGCGTTGGGGGAGAGACCTCCTAGGCGAGTCTCCTCTTGCGCCTCTCTGTGGGCTGGTACCGGCAGGGTACCATGGCCCGCTGGTCCAGGTGCTATTCCTCGGGGCTGGTCGTGCGTCGTGCTCACCCGTGAATAGGGTCGGGGGTCTGTAGCGCAGCGCCGCGGGGGTATAGCCTGGGCTGTACTGGACCTCCTGGTCCGGTGGAGTACTGTGCTGTCGTCGGGCTTGGTTCTCCTCCTCTCCCTCTTCTTCTTCTATCAGGTCCTCTAGATCCTGTAGTCGTTTATTTAGCTTCTCCGCAGTGTATGCCGCTCCTTCCTTGTAGCTGGGTCTCGCTTGGACCGGTCGGGGAAGGGGGTCTGCGGGGGGTATAGGCTTGGTCTGTTGGTCAAGTTCAGGGTCGCTTGCTCGGTTAGGGGATGCTGCCCTTGACTGTTGTCTCGACGAGTTCCTTGAACCCCTGGCGGAGGGAGAGGGTGTTGCCTTGAGGATCAGCTGCTCCATTAGCTGCGCTTGTAGTCTGTCGCGCTCGGCTTCGCGCTTGGTGAGATCTGCTTCTCTTTGGGCACCGGCAGTGGCGCGCTGGGCGTCGGCCCGGTCTCTTGCCATATTCTCTTCCGTCTGAAGGCGTCTCATCTCCAGGCGTATGCGCTCTTCTTCGCTCCGTTGCTGTGTCTGGAGTCGATCGCGTTCACCCTGAAGTCGATCGCGTTCACCCTGAAGTCGATCGCGTTCGGTAGAGGCTGTCAGGCTGGCGAGGAACGCCTGTGATAGCATCCTCTCCGCTTCGCTGGGGGAAGACGGTTGTAGAGGTGAGCCGCTCCTGGCTGTACTCGTTGGGGAGTCCTGGAGCTCTATTTCCTCGGCGCTCTCCTCCTCTTCTTCCGTGCAGAGTTCTCTCTCTGTAGGGTTGTCTTCCTCCCGGGGCTGGTCGGGGACTACTTCTTCGGTATTGGCGGGGGGTAAAGGCATGTCAGCTCCCTCCTGGTCCCCACCGTGAGCTTGGTCAGTTACATTAGAACCCACTAGGGCCTCTGTGGTCGGGGTAACCTGGTCGTTAAGGTCAGATATAATTTTACTTTCTACTTTTACCGCGTTTACCGTTTGTCGAAGGCTAGGTAGTTGACTGACAGCGTAATCCTCTAAGTACTGAGGTGTCTGTCGTCTGCGCCGCGGGCGTTCTACATTAGGAGGACCGTTTCGTGGAGTGTTCATCATAGGCCATTTCAATATTAATAACACTATATTAATATTACACTAGTTACCCTCCGGCTCGAAGGACCAATTGTAACTGAGGGGTACAATTCCCTGACTGTATTGATAAGTATGGTATCATTAAACCACTACCGATTATGTACTTTAACTACTGGCCACACAGTACATGATATAGATATGATGAACACTTTCCCACCATGAAACGAAGTCCACACAAATGTATAAATCGAATATTTTATATAGCAAAGGGTATATACAACGTTCACTTAATGACATTTATGATTTGAATGCACTTGTAAGGCAAATGAGTATTCGTAGGCAAATCAACATTGAATGTCCAATCTCTGGTTACGCAGGGAGCAAGTATGCAACCTGGTTCTTTAGGGAACTATAGCGATGGTACTTAAATGATTATAGCTGGATATACTAAAAGGGGGTCCCGCTGGTTGTAAGTCAGTAGAGGGGGGGGTTAGGAGAGCCGCCGGCGATATCCCATCTGGCCAACGATTTCTTGGGAGAATTCAGAGTGCTGAACACGGTGCCCACAGAACCTCGGTCCACAGATGAATACAGCTGGGCCCTCTTGTAGACGGTAGCTGCCGGTCCACAACGAAGAGACGTGAGGCGACCTCACTCGGGGTAGAGCGCTGTCTCACCTGGACTCCTCTCGGGGGGTAGTTCCAACACTTACCAGTGTTGGCTGTTATCCATGGCATAAATCAAAGCACCCAAAGCAAGTAGATAATCCAAGCCGTGTAGGGCTTGCCGTCGTCCGGGTAAGGTAATCCAATGTGCAGGTCCACTCGTCCTAGCCCAGAACTCCTCGGATGAAAGCACCACACGTGGTCTGCCCAGCCTGGTTAAGACTCTAGATAACGCGAGGAAACGATGGGGGTACTGCTCACTTTATAACTCTAACCGAACGATGCACCATACATAATAGACTATTATTAACTTAATAGAAATACGTCCCACTCGACGGTATAGTGCCAAACTATGACAATTCAATTATTAATCCACACGATGTCTCAATGCCATTCTGAGGCCAAATTGACCATACTGCACCACACGTGTATCGTGGGTGAGGCTTAACGTCTTGCCACTAGGTTGGAGGGTAAAGAACTAAGGGCTAAGGGACTAAAAGGAAGTTCTACTTTACTTGCGCCATATATATATGCGCTGTGAACAAATAGTACCATTCGTATTTCGCCAGACGTATTCCTACGCGGAACCGGGCTAGTAACGACATGTTCGTCGGCACGATTGAACTTGAACCAAGGGGCTTGGCTGCTGGCGCCAAGTTCTTGTCCAATGAGAGAATGAAACTATTATGGGCTGTTAGTAGACTAAAGGGATATTCAGTGTATATGTACAAGGAATATACAAGGGATATCAAACGATATACAAATACTATTAAATATATATCCATAAATAAATATATATATTCGGTTTAATCTGATCCTTCACAACACACGTCATATACGGCGCTCGGAGTGCGATACACGCTGCAGGCGCATTGCAAATGTGAATCCCGCGGGGATATTGTGAGGTTTTGTCCGCTCCCCACCCACTCGCTCCGTTCCTTTAAGGTATTTTTGTTAATCAATTGCATTTCCCGCCTCACGCTTCTTTCCTGTAAGATGCCGTGTTGATTGGTGCTCTCCCCACCACACGCTTCTGGAGCAATGATCAATTTCATCCCGCAGCTGTCACAGCTTGTCATTAGCGCCCCGTGGCTTTATATACCCTGATCTCCCTAATATCGATGTTGGATCGTTTTGAATATTCCCTGCATCTGCCTTTCTTTCCCGTCGCTGTCTGTTGCTCCCCAGGACTCTCGTGAAGTATCCCTGTTGGAGAACCTGATTCCCCGTACGAAGCTACGCCTCGTTTATCTGCCCGCTTTACGCGTTGCGCTCTGGTGAGTTTTTGGAAACAGTCCTTTTTGGATCAATCGTTTTTGTGTGTTTGTGAAACACCGAAGAGATCCCGTTTTTGTTATACTGTTCTCACCTATTTTTTGTTGTTGGATTTACACGTTGGATTACCGTATTGTTTTTTCTCTGGACACTGCTAACTGTGTGTATCACACCGAAGATCAAGTCACTTGGATATATTGTTTGGATCAGTCACCTCTCTGTTTCTATTGTGCGCTGAGCTAACTGGGATTTCTCTCTCTCTCTCCACTTCCACCTGGAGTGTATGCTGGGGGGATCTGCAGAGCGGCTCAGACGTCACAGGCAAATTCCTCACCATCACCTTCTGGGAGAATCTGCAGAGCCGCAAACATTCTTCACATGCCAGATTCCCCGTTTGTTCTGTTCTCCACCTAATGCAATCTTGTGACTCTGTGAATAAACACGCCCTTGTTTTTGGCTAACTCTGAAACAACTCTCTCTGTGCCGTTGCGCTTGGGGTCGGTTACAAACCCTAACATTACGATCCAACCATGACGACCCCAGCCGACACAGAGAGAGTCAGAACAGCATTGGCAGTCCAGATAGAGTTAACCAAGGAACACAGCCAACAGCTAGACAGGGCTGCGGCTGCTGTACAAGAACTCCGAGAGCAGGTCCTGCCTATTCAGGGGTCCCTGGGCGCTCTGCCTAGCCAGCAGTCTTGGCTCTGATTAGTTTCATATATTCTCCGCTGTAGATTTGCTTAACGGAGCGCCCGGATTGTGTTTCATTCAAGCATAAAATTGAAGTGTCTATGAGTGGATTGTGGTTTTTGTGGATTATGAATTACGAGGACTCTGAGGATTGTTGAATTGTATCATCACTCACACGTTATTGTGATATTGTAACTGGGATTAAAATGTCTGATGAGATGCGCTGTTTGACGGATTTGAGAAATTGAATGAGCCGTTGACGTCACATTAATGCATTTGAGAATAAAGTTAATAAAACTTCATTCAAAAGAAAAATATTCGAAACACGGGTCTTTGTCCATTGATGGATATACAATGGATATATCCCGTCTGGCACAGTGGTCCAACGGCTAGTGCTCAAACCTGTCAACCCGACGGCCCGAGTTCGAAACCCCGCGTTTCCAATATAATTCTTTTGGAATATAATATTAATGATTATATGCAAAAGTAGCCTAGTTTTAAGTTAAAATATTATAAATCTACATGCATTGAGGATGTCATTCTTTATATAGCTCTCAACGTGCACCAAATTGAATTATTCCTACATTGCAAAAAGAAGAAAAAGACTAGAAGAAGTGGGATTCGAACCCCGGTCGTCTGCGTGAAAGTCAAAAGGACAAACCGTCACACCACAGTGCAGATAAGTAAAACATCCACCATACATCAATCAATGGGTAAGAGAGCCGTATCCTTATTCTGTATAACAGTTGAACTAATTATTTTTGCTAGCAAGATCTCATTTGATTATCCATTCCATAAACCTACTGCCAGCAGGCAAGTTTAAAGAAATATAATCTGATTGATTGGGGTAATGAGGGACTTAAAATTGGCCTATAGATTATGCATTTAACTTGTCGGCGAGGCTATTGAGCCGTACTGCAATCTGTTAATAAAGTTTTAAATCAATTAATCAATCAATGCCGTTAGAAAATCAGGATTTCTGCTATCGATACGTGCTGGCTTTTCAACTGAAGCGGCCGCGCGCACTTATCCTGGGTCTCAAGTCTGGTTTGAGTTAACGAGACTGAATCCACCTTCGAGGAACAGGAAAATCCCGGCTTCAAACATCGGGTTAATTGAATCTGGATAATGGGACTCTTGATCGACTTAGTTGAACCAGGTAGGGGGAATAGGGGGAATTAGAAACAAGAATAACATGAAACCACAGGTAATTGTAAACCTTGTCTTGTGGACACCATGCAGGAATTATAAACAAGAATTAAATGAAACCACAGGTCATTGTAAACCTTGTTTTATGGACAGTGATGCCAGTAACTAGTTACTCTAATCTGATTACTTTTTCAGTAAATAGTAATCTAACTTGTTACTTTTTACAAGCCAGTAATCTGATTATGTAAGTGGCTGTGCATTACTATCTCATAATGCTGATGATAAGAGAGCCAGGGGTACAGCCAGCTAGACCAGAGATGGGACATGCGCTCGTGCACGCACGCACGCTCACAGCCTCACACACATGTTTACGTTTATAGCTGATTTTAGAATGGCTTCAGCATGAAGTTAAATCAACTATCCAGTTAGTTTTATAGTGTAATTTGGCTACTTCAAGTCAAGTCAAGTCAAGTCAAGTCAAGAGTTTTAATTGTCACGGCATACAAGTATACAATGAAATGCGGGTGGTCTTGCCCGCAACGATGTGCAATACAGTGGTACAACATATAATAGAATCCAATAAAAAAACAACATTGTGCAATAAACAAGTAACAGGTAACATGGTGTCTACTTGAGAGAGAGAGTGAGAGTGAGAGAGAGATATTCATGTTACGCGTGACTTGCGGATGGCAACTGATGGCAACTGATGGCTGATGACATCTCATGATGACCTGTCTGAGCAGCCAATCATGATTTATGACATTATGCACTTTCAATAAAGCATTATTTAAAAAAAGAAACTGTTGTCATTCTTATGTTGTGGCAGCAGCAGGGGGGACGACGACGACTTCGTAACCTAGTTACTTTGATAATCAAGTAATCAGTAAAGTAACTAGATTACTTTTTAAATGAGTAATCAGTAATCAGATTATTTTTACAAGTAATCTGTAGCATCACTGTTTATGGACACCAGGAATTAGAAACAAGAATAAAATGAAACAGGGTTTTTGTAGTTATGAAGAAATACGCAAAAAATGTAATCTCACCAAGTCCACACATCTTTTTTACATACAGTTATTGTTATGTTTGAAGACTCAAGGTGTTCCATTAAAGAAACCAATTGAACACCACAGATACCACAAATTCTTCTATGAAAGAGAGACATCGAGAGGTTTTGTTTCAGATTTTTATCATCAATTACTAACGTCCTCGTATGAAACCCTCCACCTAGACTCCATCTGGAGGAGGGATATACCAGACCTGGAAAGTGATTTTGATTGGCAAGAAGCCTGGGCAAATGTTCGACTCACATCAAGGAACCCGGACCATCAACAAATCAATCTTAACTATATTCACAGGACATACTTGACTCCTATAAAACTGAAAAAAAGGGTCTTATACAAGACTCCAAATGCTCCTTATGTACAAATGGGGACGAGGGGACATTTATGCACATGTACTGGGACTGCCCACCAGTTAAGATATTCTGGAAAGAGGTGACCCAGCAATTATCAAATCTCAACACTATGGGTGCCGGCCAGAAATCCGGAAAATGACTGTGGATTGCCAGCGCTATTTGTCTATGGAGAAATTCCCCTTCTTTGCAGGGCTATAACTTTTTAAATTCTATTGCTACATTGCCATTATTAGGGCCCATTCAAAGTCCTATATGTATTGTTCATTGTGTAGCAACGTTAAACTTTTTCATTCACATATTCATAGTAAAGTATGGTCTAATGTATAAGTATGTTTTCATCTCTTTCTGCAGCTTTCTCCAGAACGTGATATATAGCCCCAAATGCATTATATTGATGATGAAATACAGTTTGATGGCAATCGGGGCGATATAAAAAATTTCAATTGGACGTACTTCTAGAATGATCTACGTATGATCTGATGATGACCGGATGGGCGGGGGATCGTTTATAATTCCGTGGGCAGCGTTATATCATTCATCTAGTGTGGGTGATATGTTCATCATAACAGTTTATATGGAATACGATCAAAAATAACGCTGAATCTTACCGTATCCTCCTCGCGCCGTTGGGCGATGAGCGTGGAACAGTCATTTACCTATTATGGTATGTAGAAATATCGGGTCCATTTCCAGCTTGTATAATAGTATATATGTCCAAATCATGTTGTTTATCGAGTTATTGGCAATCGATCGCTATGTATTGTGTCGAGATCGAGTCCCGTGAGCCAAACAGAGTGCCCGGAAGTAATATGGTCGACCAGCACAACCTCCATAGCACTTCCTGTTTGGCGATTGCGCCGATCGGCCACCAGATGGCGCTCCTGAACCGCCAGAGAGCTCAGTGGGTCCTCCTGGTGGATCTCAGGCCAGCGGAGGGGAAATATGAATCCGATCGCAGATTTTTGAAATATTGATATAAGGACGCTGTACAGCGTCCTCCGGCAACTTGAGCATGGCCGGGAATGATGCTTTAAAGCGTTTTCCGGCAGTCAAAGTGTTGGAATATACCTGTACACCCCTCTGTATTACTGCTGAATGATGTTTTTGAGTGTGCAGTACATCCACAGCTAAAGAGATTGGTTTTATCGGGTATCACAGTGGCTAAAAAGCTGATAGCATCACGATGGTTCCAACCGGAAAAAATTTGCCGAAAGGTCTGGATTATTACATATCTCGATGTGATCTATCAAGAAATATCTACAGCAAGAATTTTGGGTCTCAATGAATCCAAAATGACATTGTGGTTAGAAGTGGTGGAGAAAATAAAAGCTAGCATATAATGGTAATGTCTGGTTATGAGCGAGGGGAAATGGATGGTTTATCCAATGGGGGGTCCGGGAGGGGGGGGGGGGTACGAGCTAGAGCATATGTGTGTAGGTTTTTAGATAACAGGTATTAAGGGTATATCCTGTATAAGACAATTAACTAAAATGTGATTTCATTGGATGTGCACTGTCAACTAATGCTTGTATATCTTATCGTGTGTTGTCATGTTTGTTTATGTGTTTGTTTAAAAAATAATAAAAAAAATAAAATACAAGAATAAAATGAAACCACAGGTAATTGTAAACCTTGTCTTATGGACACCAGGAATTAGAAACAAGAATAAAATGGTTGTTTACTAGCTTTGCTTGGCACTCTCAAGACCTCTGACGATACTGAGCTGAACTTGTGTTTTTCTTTCCTCTAGTGACCAATTTGAACATGAACCTGGTATTCATGGCTGGATGTCTTCTAGCTGCTGTTGGCATGATCTGTGCAGTGGTCATCTACAAAACCAAGATGTCAAGTGTCAAATATCAACCTATGCCATCAGTTGAAAATAAATAGGATGGTTTACGTTTGAGGAATAATTTGATGGGAAACATTCTCAGATACTATTGTCAGATTTGATTAACAATCAGTAATTGTGTTTCTTGACATACATTTGAGAGGTATGACCACACAAGACTAAACCATGTATAATTTTAGCAAGCAATGACATTTTGTATGGTTAGAAGGAGTTTAGTAAATTAGTTCAGTAAATTACTTGTAATCAATGATATGTTTAAATCTATAATCAGTCGTTTCAACCTGTATCTTTTGCAACAATGACAATCGATGATGCTTCATTATTACCTATGTAAACCTGTGTAAATGGAAATGTGGGTGTTTCTTTGTCTTTAAAACAGTTGTGCTAATCATATTATACATATATATGTGCCCATATATGTCTTTTATTTGTGCCAAGGTGGTTGGCTGATGTTGGCGCTCTCACATACGATTAGTGAGGGAGGGGGGCGGGTAGGCAGTGGAAACCATCTCAGGTTTTACATCTGAAAGAGAGAGGAAATAAGTTGTGTATTCCTTTACCTTAAACAATTATCTCTATTTTGATTTATACTGGGAGTATATCCGAAGCCATTTTAGTTACAAGTGCCTTGTGTACTCTCTTCCTGTGCCTGGGGTGACTGTATTTGGGAGTGTGTGATCGCTGGCAGACTTGGCCCAGTGACATTGTGTCTGCCAATCAAGGATTTGTGTTTATTAAAATATGTTCTTGCTATGTTTATTGGACAATGTTATCTATAATGTAATTATTCTTATTATGCTCATTGGTTGATATGTTATGCTATTCTCACTTCATGGCTGAATCCTGGGCTCAGATAGTCACCTAAACTTCTATATGGGTTAACTACCTTACAATTTACATATGAACTGAAAGAGGCCATCTATTTAGCCACAATCAATGAAATAAACATTATGTAGCCTGTGTTAACTCACACACACACACACACACACACACACACACACACACACACACACACACACACACACACACACACACACACACACACACACACACACACACACACACACACACACACACACACACACACACACACACACACACACACACACACACACACACCACAGTTGAAATAAACCACTGACATATTATGCCTCATTTACATCATGCATTTTTGGTAAATAAAGAGATGATAATCCACTCCCCTTAGTAATTTATCTTGAGCAAGACTGGCATGATGGAGGGGGTCTGAAGTTCTGAACCACTACACTATCTGAGTCTGAGAGGAGAGGAGGGGTCTGAACCACTACACTATCTGAGAGGAGAGGAGGGGTCTGAACCACTACACTATCTGAGTCTGAGAGGAGGGGAGGGGTCTGAACCACTACACTATCTGAGAGGAGGGGAGGGGTCTGAACCACTACACTATCTGAGTCTGAGAGGAGGGGTCTGAACCACTACACTATCTGAGTCTGAGAGGAGAGGAGGGGTCTGAACCACTACACTATCTGAGTCTGAGAGGAGAGGAGGGCTCTGAACCACTACACTATCTGAGTCTGAGCAGGAGAGAAGGGGTCTGAACAACTACACTATCTGAGTCTGAGAGGAGAGGAGGGGTCTGAACCACTACACTATCTGAGCAGGAGAGGAGGGGTCTGAACCACTACACTATCTGAGTCTGAGCAGGAGAGGAGGGGTCTGAACCACTACACTATCTGAGTCTGAGCAGGAGAGGAGGGGTCTGAACCACTACACTATCTGAGTCTGAGAGGAGGGGTCTGAACCACTACACTATCTGAGAGGAGAGGAGGGGTCTGAACCACTACACTATCTGAGTCTGAGCAGGAGAGGAGGGGTCTGAACCACTACACTATCTGAGCAGGAGAGGAGAGGAGGGGTCTGAACCACTACACTATCTGAGAGGAGAGGAGGGGTCTGAACCACTACACTATCTGAGTCTGAGAGGAGAGGAGGGGTCTGAACCACTACACTATCTGAGTCTGAGAGGAGAGGAGGGGTCTGAACCACTACACTATCTGAGAGGAGAGGAGGGGTCTGAACCACTACACTATCTGAGCAGGAGAGGAGGGGTCTGAACCACTACACTATCTGAGCAGGAGAGGAGGGGTCTGAACCACTACACTATCTGAGCAGGAGAGGAGGGGTCTGAACCACTACACTATCTGAGCAGGAGAGGAGGGGTCTGAACCACTACACTATCTGAGCAGGAGAGGAGGGGTCTGAACCACTACACTATCTGAGCAGGAGAGGAGGGGTCTGAACCACCACACTATCTGAGTCTGAGAGGAGGGGTCTGAACCACCACACTATCTGAGTCTGAGAGGAGAGGTCTGAACCACTACACTATCTGAGTCTGAGAGGAGGGGTCTGAACCACTACACTATCTGAGTCTGAGAGGAGGGGTCTGAACCACTACACTATCTGAGTCTGAGAGGAGAGGAGGGGTCTGAACCACTACACTATCTGAGTCTGAGAGGAGAGGAGGGGTCTGAACCACTACACTATCTGAGTCTGAGAGGAGAGGAGGGGTCTGAACCACTACACTATCTGAGTCTGAGAGGAGGGGTCTGAACCACTACACTATCTGAGAGGAGAGGAGGGGTCTGAACCACTACACTATCTGAGTCTGAGAGGAGAGGAGGGGTCTGAACCACTACACTATCTGAGTCTGAGAGGAGAGGAGGGGTCTGAACCACTACACTATCTGAGTCTGAGAGGAGGGGTCTGAACCACTACACTATCTGAGTCTGAGAGGAGAGGAGGGGTCTGAACCACTACACTATCTGAGTCTGAGAGGAGAGGAGGGGTCTGAACCACCACACTATCTGAGAGGAGAGGAGAGGAGGGGTCTGAACCACTACACTATCTGATTCTGAGAGGAGAGGAGGGGTCTGAACCACTACACTATCTGAGTCTGAGAGGAGGGGTCTGAACCACTACACTATCTGAGTCTGAGAGGAGAGGAGGGGTCTGAACCACTACACTATCTGAGTCTGAGAGGAGAGGAGGGGTCTGAACCACTACACTATCTGAGTCTGAGAGCAGAGGAGGGGTCTGAACCACTACACTATCTGAGTCTGAGAGGAGAGGAGGGGTCTGAACCACTACACTATCTGAGAGGAGAGGAGGGGTCTGAACCACTACACTATCTGAGAGGAGAGGAGGGGTCTGAACCACTACACTATCTGAGTCTGAGAGGAGAGGAGGGGGTCTGAACCACTACACTATCTGAGTCTGAGAGGAGAGGAGGGGTCTGAACCACTACACTATCTGAGAGGAGAGGAGGGGTCTGAACCACTACACTATCTGAGTCTGAGAGGAGAGGAGGGGTCTGAACTACTACACTATCTGAGCAGGAGAGGAGAGGAGGGGTCTGAACCACTACACTATCTGAGAGGAGAGGAGAGGAGGGGGTCTGAACCACTACACTATCTGAGTCTGAGAGGAGAGGAGGGGTCTGAACCACTACACTATCTGAGTCTGAGAGGAGAGGAGGGGTCTGAACCACTACACTATCTGAGTCTGAGAGGAGAGGAGGGGTCTGAACCACTACACTATCTGAGTCTGAGAGGAGAGGAGGGGTCTGAACCACTACACTATCTGAGTCTGAAAGGAGGGGAGGGGTCTGAACCACTACACTATCTGAGTCTGAAAGGAGGGGAGGGGTCTGAACCACTACACTATCTGAGTCTAAGGGGAGAGGAGGGGTCTGAACCACTATACTATCTGAGCAGGAGAGGAGGGGTCTGAACCACTACACTATCTGAGAGGAGAGGAGGGGTCTGAACCACTACACTATCTAAGTCTGAGAGGAGAGGAGAGGAGGGGTCTGAACCACCACACTATCTGAGAGGAGGGGAGGGGTCTGAACCACTACACTATCTGAGTCTGAGAGGAGAGGAGGGGTCTGAACCACTACACTATCTGAGAGGAGAGGAGAGGAGGGGTCTGAACCACTACACTATCTGAGAGGAGAGGAGGGGTCTGAACCACTACACTATCTGAGTCTGAGAGGAGAGGAGGGGTCTGAACCACTACACTATCTGAGTCTGAGCAGGAGAGGAGGGGTCTGAACCACTACACTATCTGAGCAGGAGAGGAGAGGAGGGGTCTGAACCACTACACTATCTGAGCAGGAGAGGAGGGGAGGGGTCTGAACCACTACACTATCTGAGCAGGAGAGGAGGGGTCTGAACCACTACACTATCTGAGAGGAGAGGAGAGGAGGGGTCTGAACCACTACACTATCTGAGCAGGAGAGGAGGGGTCTGAACCACTACACTATCTGAGCAGGAGAGGAGGGGTCTGAACCACTACACTATCTGAGTCTGAGAGGAGAGGAGGGGTCTGAACCACTACACTATCTGAGAGGAGAGGAGGGGTCTGAACCACTACACTATCTGAGTCTGAGAGGAGGGGAGGGGTCTGAACCACTACACTATCTGAGTCTGAGAGGAGAGGAGGGGTCTGAACCACTACACTATCTGAGTCTGAGAGGAGGGGAGGGGGTCTGAACCACTACACTATCTGAGTCTGAGAGGAGAGGAGGGGTCTGAACCACTACACTATCTGAGCAGGAGAGGAGGGGTCTGAACCACTACACTATCTGAGCAGGAGAGGAGAGGAGGGGTCTGAACCACTACACTATCTGAGAGGAGAGGAGAGGAGGGGTCTGAACCACTACACTATCTGAGTCTGAGCAGGAGAGGAGGGGTCTGAACCACTACACTATCTGAGAGGAGAGGAGAGGAGGGGTCTGAACCACTACACTATCTGAGCAGGAGAGGAGGGGTCTGAACCACTACACTATCTGAGAGGAGAGGAGGGGTCTGAACCACTACACTATCTGAGCAGGAGAGGAGAGGAGGGGTCTGAACCACTACACTATCTGAGAGGAGAGGAGAGCAGGGGTCTGAACCACTACACTATCTGAGTCTGAGAGGAGAGGAGGGGTCTGAACCACTACACTATCTGAGTCTGAGAGGAGAGGAGGGGTCTGAACCACTACACTATCTGAGTCTGAGAGGAGAGGAGGGGTCTGAACCACTACACTATCTGAGTCTGAGAGGAGAGGAGGGGTCTGAACCACTACACTATCTGAGAGGAGAGGAGGGGTCTGAACCACTACACTATCTGAGAGGAGAGGAGGGGTCTGAACCACTACACTATCTGAGTCTGAGAGGAGAGGAGGGGTCTGAACCACTACACTATCTGAGAGGAGAGGAGGGGTCTGAACCACCACACTATCTGAGTCTGAGAGGAGGGGTCTGAACCACCACACTATCTGAGTCTGAGAGGAGAGGAGGGGTCTGAACCACTACACTATCTGAGTCTGAGAGGAGAGGAGGGGTCTGAACCACTACACTATCTGAGTCTGAGAGGAGAGGAGGGGTCTGAACCACTACACTATCTGAGTCTGAGAGGAGAGGAGGGGTCTGAACCACTACACTATCTGAGTCTGAGAGGAGAGGAGGGGTCTGAACCACTACACTATCTGAGTCTGAGAGGAGAGGAGGGGTCTGAACCACTACACTATCTGAGTCTGAGAGGAGAGGAGGGGTCTGAACCACTACACTATCTGAGTCTGAGAGGAGAGGAGGGGTCTGAACCACTACACTATCTGAGCAGGAGAGGAGGGGTCTGAACCACTACACTATCTGAGCAGGAGAGGAGGGGTCTGAACCACTACACTATCTGAGTCTGAGAGGAGGGGAGGGGGTCTGACTATCTGAGTCTGAGCAGGAGAGGAGGGGTCTGAACCACTACACTATCTGAGTCTGAGAGGAGAGGAGGGGTCTGAACCACTACACTATCTGAGTCTGAAAGGAGGGGAGGGGTCTGAACCACTACACTATCTGAGTCTGAAAGGAGGGGAGGGGTCTGAACCACTACACTATCTGAGTCTGAGAGGAGGGGAGGGGGTCTGACTATCTGAGTCTGAGAGGAGAGGAGGGGTCTGAACCACTACACTATCTGAGAGGAGAGGAGGGGTCTGAACCACTACACTATCTGAGAGGAGAGGAGGGGTCTGAACCACTACACTATCTGAGTCTGAGAGGAGAGGAGGGGTCTGAACCACTACACTATCTGAGAGGAGAGGAGGGGTCTGAACCACTACACTATCTGAGTCTGAGAGGAGAGGAGGGGTCTGAACCACTACACTATCTGAGTCTGAGAGGAGAGGAGGGGTCTGAACCACTACACTATCTGAGTCTGAGAGGAGGGGTCTGAACCACTACACTATCTGAGTCTGAGAGGAGGGGTCTGAACCACTACACTATCTGAGAGGAGAGGAGGGGTCTGAACCACTACACTATCTGAGCAGGAGAGGAGGGGTCTGAACCACTACACTATCTGAGAGGAGAGGAGGGGTCTGAACCACTACACTATCTGAGTCTGAGAGGAGAGGAGGGGTCTGAACCACTACACTATTTGAGTCTGAGAGGAGAGGAGGGGTCTGAACCACTACACTATCTGAGTCTGAGAGGAGAGGAGGGGTCTGAACCACTACACTATCTGAGTCTGAGAGGAGAGGAGGGGGTCTGAACCACTACACTATCTGAGTCTGAGAGGAGGGGTCTGAACCACTACACTATCTGAGCAGGAGAGGAGGGGTCTGAACCACTACACTATCTGAGTCTGAGAGGAGGGGAGGGGTCTGAACCACTACACTATCTGAGCAGGAGAGGAGGGGTCTGAACCACTACACTATCTGAGAGGAGAGGAGGGGTCTGAACCACTACACTATCTGAGTCTGAGAGGAGAGGAGGGGTCTGAACCACTACACTATCTGAGTCTGAGAGGAGAGGAGGGGTCTGAACCACTACACTATCTGAGTCTGAGAGGAGAGGAGGGGTCTGAACCACTACACACTATGAGTATGCTGCAGGTGGTGGGCGCCCTGGCCAGTGATAGGTGCATAATTCAGTGTGCGCTAATTGCATGCAAGTGTCCAATCATATAAATAGGGTTATGAAATAACTACTGTTCTAACTAATAGAGTACGCTCAGTAGAGCACAAATCTCCACCAGGCGGTATGCCTATATTCTGGAGTCGATAGATGAGGGCTGTTGCAGACGGTTTAGAATGCCAATTTGTCCTCCATGTTGGAAGAAAAAACTGTTTCTATGCAAAACAACATAGCTATTATCTAGTCTAACTAGATTAAACATCCAGTCAGACAGTGTGTTCAATGTGCCTGCCTCATCCTCTGGAGTGGACATCCCAAGGGGGACTCAAAATAGCACACAAGTAGTTCAACAAACCGATAGTTATGTAGTATAAGTAAGGGATAATGTATAGCTACGAGGTCATTGTCGCAAAATAATTGACCGACACAGAGTTTAAAATACCGAGGCGCCGCGCCGAGGTGTTTTAAACGTAGTGAAGGTCAATTATTTTGCGACAATGACCGAGTAGGCTATACATTATCCCGCTTATTACATGGCTAACTTACTAACAATATACCTAATTCATTTGACAAATCGCAGTTGTTCTGTGGCTCTGTCAGCCCAAATAAAGTGATTATTATTATCGCGGGCAGCCTCCGCTGTGTTCTGGCTCCGCTCGTCGCTCCGCCCCCTGTCATCGCCGGCACGGCAGTGTCTAATTGCACTGAAACAGTGTGTCAGTGGGCTTGATTGCGAACAGCTGCGCTCTGCGGTCATTATTGAAAAATCTGCGGTCATTATTGAAAAATAATGACCGCAGTCGGGGGGCTGTTGACCAATCACAAGCAAGCATTTCGGCGAATGTGAAAACGCCATGTAATAACTCTAGTTATATGAATGCAGAAAAAGCATCTTACAGTACTTCGCCTATTGGACAGCTCTGTGTGACAATAGCGCACCAGCTGAAATAATGTACTAATGCACCAAACAAACAATTATCTGTACGAACAAAGAATGTGTGGATGAGTGAAAAGTGAAGTGTGGTGCTGTGTGGTGTAAATAGTAGTATTCAAATATCAAAGATCAAAATGGGTCGAGGTCAACCTGTTCCTGGTAGATGGAAAAGCACAATGAGTGAGTTAACCAGGGACACATATATGCATGCAGGCAGCTCTCACTGCCTAGGTGAGTCCAATGGACCTATCTCAAACCCTGCCCTCTTTTCTTGATCCTCCAATCACAACTGTCGCTTACCTCGGACAAACATAAGTTTGTCCGAGGTAAGCGACAGTTGTGATTGGAGGATCAAGAAAAGAGGGCAGGGTTTGAGATAGGTCTATTGGGACCATAAACTGTCCCTTCAAAATGGATTAAAGAAATGCGTATAATATCACGTATCAATATAAGCGTTATACGGGATTTGGTCTAGTATATTTCCTGGAAGCTGAGATACAGGGCTAATAGCTAATAACGTTATATCCAATGGCATTTCCGTTATACAAATGCTACAGTTAAAACTCAAACTGCATATGATCGGCACAATCCCCAAGCATGTACAGTATGCATGAAAGGGGGGGGCGGGGGACGTCATTTCTTATTATTGATTACCAATAACCGTGTTCGTCTAACTAGCCACATAGGCCGATCGGATGGATGGCTATCAAAAAAAAAACACAGATCGGGATGTACTTTATGTAAAAAAGATCTTACCGTGGTCCGGTGGGATCCCCACGAGCATTTCCCCGTTATCGATCGCCATCTGGTAGATCGATATGTCCATTGGCTGATGATAAATCCCCTTATTGCATGGTGAAATCTGCGATGCAAAACGTAATCCAAGCTACAGGCTGCAGATGCAGAATTGAGCTAACATAAAACTCCATTGAAAGTCAAAACAAATAGTCCACCGTTCTGCCACAGGGCACACTGCATTATCGTGATAGCGCCCCTAAGAGGATCTGGCCGGTATTGCACCTTCTCAAATTCAAAGAGTAGGGTAAATCTGCAGTGCCGCTCGGGGGCGTTGAATAGGTTATTAAAATGGAATAAGTGCAACAACTTCCCACGGATATATCTGTGCTTCTGTCCACAACGGGTGGAATCGAAACACGGAGATATCCGTTGTTCGTCCCCATTGTGTTAATGTATCTAAACTATACAGTACCTCCTTCTTTTAAAGTGTTTCTAAAGATTAAATTTTTTTTTATCCACTTTTTCTCCCATTTTCTATTTTTCTCCCATCCCAATTTCGTATCATCCAATTCAACCCTCCCCTGTCTCGAACGTTGTTTCTTGCCTCCCACAAGCCGGCTGCAATGTGGACTAAGTCATACATAGCACGAGTCCCCTCCGATACTCGAGGTAACAGCAGTCGCATCTTTTCACCTGCGCGGCTCGATCTTTCAGCGTCAGGGGTCTGCGCTTTGGAGGGGCGCCGCCCCCATCGCTTCCTGATTCTACTGCGCAAGCGCACCAACCGACCTGTAGGAGTCGCTGTCCACAACGCCCCGATCCCCACCCATCAGTTTCCCTCCCCCTAATACGGCCAATGTGTATTAGTACGGACGACCAGCTAAACTGAAAGCAATGTGGAGACGCTGGAGCGCTGGGCTCGAACAGGCGAACCCAGCGTCTCCAGTATTCGTGGTTAGCGCCTTGCCCACTGCACTAAGATAAAAAAATGTAAAGTGACATTTACTTTAAAGTGATTGTTTTAGCAGTTGCCGCATGAGTGGTGTGTGTGTGTGTGTGTGTGTGTGTGTGTGTGTGTGTGTGTGTGCGTGGTGTGTGTGTGTGTGCGTGCGTGCGTGCGTGCATGCGTGGGTGTGTGTGTGTGTGTGTGTGTGTGTGTGTGTGTGTGTGTGTGTGTGTGTGTGTGTGTGTGTGTGTGTGTGTGTGTGTGTGTGTGTGTGTGTGTGTGTGTGCGTGTGTGTGCGTGCGTGCGTGCGTGCGTGCGTGCGTGTGTGTGTGCGTGCGTGCGTGTGTGTTCGTGCGTGCGTGCGTGCATGCGTGGGTAACATTATCACGTCTCATGGCTTCTCCTACCACTGTTATGCCGACGATACTCAACTCTTCCTCTCCTTCCCTCCTTCAGATATCCACGTCTCTGAGCGGATCTCGGCCTGTCTGTCCGACATCTCCGCCTGGATGACGACCAACCACCTCAAACTGAACCTAAGCAAAACAGAATTGCTCCACCTGCCGGCCAAATCCTCCCCCCTGACCGACCTTTCCATCACAGCCGAGAATGCAGCTGTGACCGCGTCCCCGACCGCCAAGAACCTTGGTGTTGTCCTCGACGACCAGTTGAACTTCTCTGCTCACATCGCAGCGACAACCAGAACCTGCCGATTCCTCCTGAGCAACGTCAGAAGGATACGCCCCTTCCTGACAAAAGAAGCCACCCAACTCCTCGTCCAATCAACAGTCATCTCCCGCCTCGACTACTGCAACGCACTGCTCGCTGGCCTCCCGGCCACTGCCACTAAGCCTCTTCAACTCATTCAGAACGCAGCGGCCCGCCTGATCTCAAACCTACCGAAGTCGGCCCATGTCACCCCACTTCTTAGGGACCTGCACTGGCTCCCCATTGCTGCACGAATCCGCTTCAAGGCCCTCGACCTAGCATACCGTGCGGCAAAGGGAACTGCTCCCGCCTACCTCCGGTCAATGGTCTCTAACTACACACCCTCAAGACCCCTACGCTCTGCATCTTCTGGCCGCCTCAGACCTACTCCTATCCAAGCTCCGGGAGGGTCATCAAAGAGAAGTCGCCTATTCTCAGTCCTTGCCCCACAATGGTGGAATGAACTACCCACCCCAGTTAGGACAGCCGAAACACGTCCAATCTTTCGCCGTCGACTAAAGACGCACTTCTTCAACCATTATCTGAATTAAAAAAAAAAAAAAAAATCTAACCCTAACTAACCATACTGTCATGCACTTGTCCTAATAAACTAACCTACACTGTAGCACTCAACACTTTGATGAACATTGTTACTCAGCTGATAGAGTTGTGCTCTTCCTGATGGCTTGTCGTACAGAACTTGTAAGTCGCTTTGGATAAAAGCGTCAGCTAAATGACTAAATGTAAATGTAAATGTAAATGTGTGTGTGTGCTCATGTTGTGAGTGGAGAGTTGGGTGTTCAGTGTTCTGAAAACATGTTTGCACCAGATTTAGCAGAAGCTAATTTCCATCTGTAGCCTATACAAAAAACATGACGCCTGTGCTGACATTTTTTTTTAAAAGAAATGTATATAATATATATATATTTTTTGCAGTCAGGTCACATAACTTAGAAGGAGACCAGGCCAGTGTTTATAGTTGCGGTGACGTGATAGTTAGATAACCTAAGTGGGGAACAACCAGGAGATCACTGTAAGTAAGTAAGTAAGTAAGTAAGTAAGTAAGTAAGTAAGTAAGTAAGTAAGTAAGTAAGTAAGTAAGTAAGTAAGTAAGTAAGTAAGTAAGTAAGTAAGTAAGTAAGTAAGTAAGTAAGTAAGTAAGTAAGTAAGTAAGTAAGTAAGTAAGTAAGTAAGTAAGTAAGTAAGTAAGTAAGTAAGTAAGTAAGTAAGTATTTATAAAGCACCTTTCATACATGTCATGTAGCTCAAAGTGCTGTACACAAACATAGGCATATATAACGATAGAAGCAATAAAGTCACAGTGATCAGTTAAGATCAATGTTTAAAAAAAAAAAAAAAAAAAAAAAAAAAATAATAATAATAATAATAATAATAATAATAATAATAATAATAATAATAATAATAATAATAATAATAATAATAATAATAATAATAATAATAATAATAATAATAATAATAATAATAATAATAATAATAATAATAATAATAATAATAATAATAATAATAATAATAATAATAATAATAATAATAATAATAATAATAATAATAATAATAATAATAATAATAATAATAATAATAATAATAATAATAATGATAATAATAATAATAATAATAATAACGTAAAAATGAAAATAACGTAAAAATGAAAACATGAAAAAGTCATTTGCTTACCAGTTTGGGAGAACAGGTCCGCACAAACATGTCCGCTCAGTAGCAACCGGAAGTAGGAAATGCACTAAACCAATGCACTTGTACGGTAGGTAGCAATGTTAGCTCTTATAACGCTAGTGTAGTTACGTTTTTATTAGTGGTCAGAGTTGGGTCCATAAGACTTGTGACTGTAACATGTGACACTTGTCAACTTGTCTTCAAAACCGCCATCAAAGAGCACTTATGCAATTATGCCACAACAATGTGGAACGCTGTTAAGATAATGACTGCAGCTTATCTTTGCCTTGCATTCGGAGGAAAGGAATCGATGAGAGACGATGAACTCTTTAGCCTTTTTGGCCTGGTTTATTTCACATTGGTCATAAACATTGTTGCAGTGTGCACCTGCTACTTCAAGGTGCAGCTGAGAGGATGAGAGAGAGAGAGAGCTGAGCAGGTGGACACACCCCTTTTATAGGCTCAGTACGTGGAACAGATGTGCGCCTCTACCTTTAGTTAGAGTGCCCCATAGTGTTACAACAACATTACTGCACTTATGATATATACAGAGAACACATTGATATTTATATAGCACATAATAGCACAACTGAGGACATTTTACCAGTAGCAGCAGGTGCTAGTCAGTTTGTGGAAATGGCAAGCGCATTATAAATCAATCTTCAATACGACTTTAAAAACATAGGCATTAACATTACATATGATATGCCTACATACATCTTGCCATAACGTTAGCATGGTTTGTGACTCTACAACAGGGCTATTCAACTGGCGGCCCGCGGGCCAGATCCGGCCCGCGGGATGATTCTGATAGTTTTTATGATAATAAAAAAAAAAAAAAAAAAAAAAAAAAAAATTTACTTTTTTCTTTTCATGTCAACGTTAACACGCACAATTGAGCCAAAAGTCACTCAATTAATGACAGATTTCATTGATAAATTGAGGGAAAACTTTGCAAGTCGATTTGATGAATTTGACATGTCCAGAGAATTGATGCATTTTGTGAGCAACCCATTTGCCAATGTAGCTGCTATTTCCACAAAAGGACAAGAGTTCCTTGCATCACTTCACATTGATGAAGGTCTCCTGCAACTTGAAATAATTGACATGCAAGCATCATCTGCTCTGAAGCAGGCACTTGAGAATGAATCCACCACAACATTTTGGATAAAGTGTATTCATGTCAAGACATTCCCCAAAATAAAAACGCTGGCAATATCTGTGCTAACAATGTTTGGCTCAACATACACCTGTGAATCCAGTTTCTCTCACATGAATGCCATTAAAACAAGCAACGTGCCTCCTTGACAAATGAGCATTTGCATCACTGTTTGCGGGTAGCCCTCACTTCCTATGAACCCTCTTTCTCTGCCATTCCCCAGTCAAAGAAGTGCAATCGCTCTCATTAGATGTGTGTATGTAGGCTAGGCCTGTCTGCCCCCCACCCCCCTGATGTTTGAGAGTTAAGAGTGGACAATAAGTGCTAATAAGATGCTGTGATTTGCTGTTGTTGCACAGACATAAAGCACTTTTTCATAAGCTCAGCTGCACTATAAACGTGTTTTTTTGTTCAAGTGTTGATGTTAGAATGTTCAGATGCACATCATGCACTTGTTTGTTTTTTATTTAATTTTTATATTGAAATGTTGAAGAGGAGATGTTGCAGTTGTTGCACAGTCATAAATGAAGCACTTTCTGCAGGATATGTTGCAGATGTGGCACATAAATGAAGCACTTTTTTTGAAAAGTATACTACTTTTGCAATGTAGTTAAATAAAAGTTGTGAAAATGTGGTTGCGTGTTGTGTCAAGTTTACATATATACATAGCACGGGGAGGCGCCGTGGCAGTCCGGCCCCTGGCCCCTTGGGTTTCTGACAATGTGGCCCCCTGAACAATTTAGTTGAATAGCCCTGCCCTAAATGTTCCATCATTTATTCTTTTGGTGTTGAAGGTCACGGAGCCTCCAGTGTAATGACTTGCAGACGCCAATGAGGCCAGTAGCTGCATTAAGAACACCAGTGTAGAAGAAGACATGGTGCCTGAAACTCAACTCCCTGCTTCAAATATCTGGTGCTGTGTCTCTCATCCACCATCCTTTTATATCATCTCTCAGGTCACGACAGCACATTAGAATGCAGAATGACTTGTAACGTTAGTTAAAGAAGACCTGTACGGCCCATGGGGACATTAACGTGTGTTGTCGGGCCCTATAAATAAATTTGATTTGATTTGATTTGATTTAGTGCCTGTCAGTACTTTCTCGTGGCGGGTCACATTTTTCTTTGTGGTTTCTTTGTGTTCTTTGTGTTTCTTTGGCAAAGCCTAAGTGGAAAGACATCAAATAAAAAGTAAACACATTCATATATCTTTCTGTAACTGAGGGGTACAATTCCCTGACTGTATTGAGAGTATGGTATATTAAACCACTACTTAGTTATGTACTTTAATTACTGGCCATACAGTACATGAATATATATGGTGAACACCCACACAAGAACACGGCATTGACACATTTCTATTTGGAGGGTATTTATTATTATCAAGCAAGCAACGTTAGGTTACAGATTGAGAATTATACTCGCGCTTGTAAGGCGACGAACACATGTAAAGTAGGTCAAGAGCGTAAGTCAATGAGAATAGTAAGATGGGTCTAAACTGACGCCACCTGTGGCATAGCAATTACATAAGGCACACTAGTACCAGCTGGAGACACTGGGGGGTTCCCTCCGGGTGTAAGGCCGGCAGGGTAGAGGAATGTTCGGGTGCAAAGTATGGGTCAACGCGGAATAACGAGGCTCCAGATACAGGAGCCAGTGCAGTACTCCCTTGATCCGTAGACAAAGCAACAGCTATAATCCAGTATGCTCGACAGCATGGATGAAAGCTAGCCAGCCTCTTCCTAGAGGCGGGCTCGAGTGATGCTCCTCACGGGGGGTAGATCCCACACGATAGTGGGGTAGACGGTTCTCTGCTCCAGCAGTCACGGTACCAAAGCAATATAATCCAACCAGAAAAGGTTCTGCAGTCGCCGGTGTAGGTTCTCCGGTGTACATATCCAACGGTTCTCGTCTAGGACTCCTCGGGTGGGGGCACGAGTTTAGGCCGCCCAGCCTGGATAAGTGCACTAGCTATATACACGACGAACCGGTGGTAATGCTGGTCACTGAAGAACGGTAGCCGCACGATACACTATAAATGATAGACTATTACTTCACATTAGAATAAGTCGAACTCAACGGTACTGCGTTAAACTCTGACACTTTAGCAATCTATTCGCACGCGGTTCTCAAGGCTCTATTCAGAGGCAAAGTTGCCCACTTCACTACACGTTGTCTCGTGGTGAAGGCTTTACTAGTAATGAACGAATTGCTGCTGTTTCCACCTGCGCCGTATTTATACGTAAGGTGAATTATCTAGTGCCAACCTCAGTTCTGTCTCGTATTACTGCGCAGACTTGGACATGTTGAGACATGCCTTGGCGTTGCCTTTGAACTTGCCGTTGGGGGTATGGTCGTTGGCGCCTAGGGGTCGCTGTCCAATAGGAGAACGAATATTATGGTCTGGTTTGTACCCAGGTAAAGGGATATTCCGTGTATATATACAAAGAATATACAAGGGATATCAAACGATATACAAATATTATACAAGGGATCTCAAGCAATAAATATATATATTCGGTTTAATCTGACCCTTTGTAACACTTTCCATTTGCAATAATATAACAAAATATATACAAACATCTAAAACAGTCTTTCATTTACCCACTTATGATATATACAGAGAACACATTGATATTATAGCACATAATAGCACAACTGAGGACATTTTACCAGTAGCAGCAGGTGCTAGTCAGTTTGTGGAAATGGCAAGCGCATTATAAATCAATCTTCAATACGACTTTAAAAACATAGGCATTAACATTACATATGATATGCCTACATACATCTTGCCATAACGTTAGCATGGTTTGTGACTCTACAAGTACAACGCACGTTGGTAGCCCGCCAGCTCCAATACAGCCAGTGAAATCATTATCAGACAGACATCAATGAAATGCTAGCAGAGGAGAAAATGGGAGTCTGGGGCGGGATGTCGAAAGACAATGACGTTTATTCAACATTCAAGAAGGCTAACATACAAGTGTGTTTACTATTAACTCCAACCGGGACTATTGCCGCTTTTCAACTCGATTCGACTACTTCCACTGCAGGTAGAGTCGAGAACGAAGGTACCACGCGCTAAATTGTCCGTGCGGATCCCTCAACCTGAACCCATAGACTGTTCCGTGGGTGAATTACGTTAATCCACCACAGTTTCACAATTACTGTGTTGCACTCAATATTTAAATAATGTTAGTCTAAATAAATGTAGATGGACAATGTACGTATTTTAAAAATAGAATTAACAGAGCAGTGTTGTTTTGAAACAGTACAGTGTGTGTGTGTGTGCATTTGATTTATGCTGCATTTTATATTGATGGCCTTCTAATTTGTTTGTTTATTTATTTATTTTAAATAACACAGTGACACTTTTCCTTTTGATAAGAAATCCAGCCATATTCCTTTCACTGTATTTCAAATACTGCACTTTCATTTCAAGCGGAAAACGAATCTTTTGAACTGACGATCAGGGAAATGTGTGTGCCATTTTAAAGAAAGGAAAGTCTAGTGCTGGTTGAGCATATGCATACTTTATGTTGATGGCCTTTGTCTATAATGTATTAATATTATTTAGTTTGTTTGTGCACTAAGTTAATACTTTGACAAATGTAGCCTATATTTTTCAGGCAGTTCGATCTTTGTGTGCCAAACATTATTTAAGGCAAACCGCTGTAAACAAAATTTGTTTTCAAATAAATGAGAAGCATGTTTACAGTTTTGGAGTGTTAAATAAAAAGAATATTAAAACAAGGTATACCGAACCGAAAACCGTGATACAAACCGAACCGTGGATTTTGTGAACCGTTCCACCCCTACCACTTTCAAAACCGCCCTCAAAGAGCACCTACGGGAGGCTGCAATTCGAAACTGTCCCCCGTAAATGTCCAAACCCCCCACCCAACCCCCTCCTAATGTACAGTTTCATCCCCCTCGAATGTATGTAGTTTCTGTTAGGGTCTCTGTTAACCCTTTCACTACCGCACTACCAAATGGTTAACCCTTTTCACTGCGACCATACAGAAGGTTCTATATCATACTAGCTTCCGCTCAGCGTCATCTGCACTTATCTCACTTCGTGCATATGCACTGAATAAAAACTCACAATGTACCTTTACATACCAACATTCGTCTGGCCACACCCCTATCCGCTACCTTCATAAGCAGGTGTGTGGCCCCACACTCGCCTCCTTCTTCACTTTCACCACAAGAAACTGCCTGTATACCAATCACTTGACAAGGGTATTAAGCTGAAGAAAGTTGAGTTACGTGTTTACATTTTTTCTTGCTTTTTTCTTTCTCTCATACTTTTACAAAGAAAAGAGCTAAGTCATAATGTTTACCTCGGAGGGTCGCGCTAGCAACGTTACCCTTCACCAGCGGTTCTTCATTTCCTCCTCTACCGTACGTCTTGGAGCGGGGTTGCCGCCACTGTCGTGGGCGGAATCCGCGCCCGGTAGGCGTCCGGTGGGTAGTTTGCCTCTCCAAGGAGCTGGTGCACCAGCGCCGTCTCCTGTGAGATGGCCTGGTTCCTGCTCTGGTTCCTTTGCCGCCGGAGAGTCGTCCGCTGTTGGGCGGCCGGCTCCTCTGGTGGCGGAGGATTTGAGACGCAAACTTTTTGCGTCTGCTCGCTCCCGTCGTAAGATGGTGGCTTGTAGACGCGAACGGCCTGATTTTGGGGAGTTGCTGGAGCCGGATGAGGATGCGTCTGCTTCTCCATGGCCGATGGAAACAGAGGACTACATGGTAGAGGCAGACGGGTTCTTGTTTGACGCCCCGGTGGAGACATGTCCGCCTCCCGTCCAGGTTACACTGGCGGGGGGTGATAGGTCTCCTTGGGGTCCCTCGTACGCTGATGTTGGGTTAGAACCTCCGACTCAGCGGCGGGATGCCCTGCTATCAGCCACATCGGAATGTGGCTTTGCGATGTCCAGTAGTCTGCCGCATGTGAGGGACGCGAGCTCGGTGGGGGAAAGTGTGCAGGGGGAACTGCATGCTTTGTTCCCCGAGCTCATGCCGGCGGCGGCAGTCGCAAACGGCGTGCCGCTGCCGCAGCCACTGCCTGTTCCTGTCCCTGATGATCTCATAGGTCATCTATGGCAACGTCGTCCTGTGAGAGAGACTCTGCCCATTTTTCCCCTCGATGGAGGCCTACGTCCGTCAGGTTCCCCATGGGAAATCGGCGAGGCGGTTGGCTTACTGGAGTGACCAGTCATTCATCTCCGCGACTCAATCTCTGGCTGCCACATCTAACATCGCGCAGCTGGCGAGATTCATGTCCAAGATAATGACGGGCGGTACGGAGCTGACCGAAGTGCAACGTGATCAGCTCGCCCAGGTGGCAGGAGCCATCCTGCATCTGATCCAGCTGCAGGCCGTCGCCACTGGGAAAGTACGCGCCCTGGCCACTCTAGCCCAGCGCCACCTTTGGCTGGAGCAGGCGCGTGTGCCGGAGAGGAAGAGGACTCCACTTCTGATGGCACCCCTCTCCGATGTTGGGCTCTTCGGGTCGGCGTTGCAGCTGATGACCTCAACCTGCAGGGAAATGTAGGAGGAGCGTTCCGTGCTCCAGCCTCATTTCCCCCCGCCCGATGTCGCCGGTGGAGTCAGACGGAAGGCTCGTCGTCGAGGTTCCGCCGCCGAAGCTGCCGCTGCTACCACCGCCACTGCTGGTCCTTCAGCGAAGAAGGCCAGGAGGAGAGAGGGCACCTCGGCCACTGCAGCCGGCCCATCCACGCTCGGAGGTGACGGTAGGGATCGTCGAGACCAGCCTCCAGTCCTTTACCGTCCCTCCGGGGCTCCCCGGGTGGGCAAACCCCGAGCGGCTCGTGGCAGGCGTCGCTAGTGGCTTTTTCCCTCTATTGGTTCCCCCTGTTCCCTTCCCGGCCCAACATATGATTTTTGTCTAAAAATAAAAGGTCCCTCTTAGGAGGGACTGTATTTTGTTACAAACTGTGTGTTTATTCACTACATATGATGGGGATACGATGTGTGAACCTTCGCTAGTGTGGGTTTGATAGAAGGGCTAGACTTATAGTCTTGTTGGCCGCTACATTTCATGTTATAGAGCTTAAGCAAGGCCTGCAGCTTACACTCGGTTGAAAAAGGTTTTTTCTGCCTCAACCTGAAGATTAGGTTCTTCACATAAAGGTAGAGGTTAGTTGTGTGCTCTGTTGCTTAAACAGTGATAT
This sequence comes from Notolepis coatsorum, assembly GCF_963971535.1. NCBI lineage: Eukaryota > Metazoa > Chordata > Actinopteri > Aulopiformes > Paralepididae > Notolepis > Notolepis coatsorum. The sequence continues at coordinate 103,737,565 of NC_140175.1, forward strand.
TGAGCCGCAACACTGTTGTGTTGGTCTGCAGTAATGCTTGTGTGTGTAAAGGTACCGCGGTCCTTCAGGCCGCTCTCTCTCTCTATCAAATCTTCTGTGTCTTGCAACATAAACACGGGTGTCGGGTTCATACATATATAAAACTTTGGCCTTGTTATAAACCCTGTTCACAGACTGTGGCTAGCGTGCATTGAGTTAGCTTTGCGCTGTCATTAGCATACTGGCTACTTAAGGTATCATATGGCTGTTTGTTGTTGTCGTATTCGAGGGGTGGGCTTGCGAGGGGGTACCGGATAAACCCCTCCTTCCCTCTTCTGATTGGTCGGGATTTTTTACCCTCTTTTTCATTCGGTCCGGCCAAGCTGTTAGGCAGCTTGGCACGGGGGGGGGGAAGGGTTTCCCTGACTACGCACCTATCATGGGCAGTTGAGTCATGGGATTCCCCCCGTCATAGAATACGTCACTGGGCACGTTTCTATTGGACGACGGTTTTTTCAGACTCATGTATGGTTCTGTTATTGTCAAGTTGTCGGGGCAGAGCGTAGGAACTTGGTGTTCTGCTACGCTCGATATATGTGTAACTTGAGTCTGTTGGTCACATGGCTCAATGTTACCGTGACTTTTCAATTCATGGCTCACGTGGGAAGTCTCTCTGAGGATTCCCGTCTCCTCCCTGTGGTGAGGGTGGCGGGATGTAAAAATGAAAAAAAAATTACCCTCAGCCGCGTCACATGGGATTCATGTCAGTCTGTGTTTTCTTTCTTTTTTAATAAAAAGAGGAAAGAACATGAAGCACGACGGCTCCTTGTCGTTCTCCCAGGCGACTTGGAGGAACAATGTCTGGTGTCTTGTTAGACTATCCATTGATGTGTTTGGGTCTCGACGCATACATAGTGCTGGCTCGGGGTGTTTCTGATAAGAATCACGCATGAGGCTGATACACCTTGGTTGCTCGTTATTAAAACAGCGTTTTTATAGGGCAACTGGGATGGAGGTTTTCTCTTCCGAGCGCCTGTTACTAGGTCTCGACGAATTCTCGTTCATATCTGGGGGATGTTAACGGAATAGATCAAAACATAGGTAGAGGGGTCTCACGCCCTTGGGGTGGGCCACTGAGCACGGTACGAATGGGACTGTCTGGGTGGTGCCCTCTTTGCATGTTTTAGATCGACACGTGTACTTACCCCCTCTCTTGGAGTGGGGATGTCGGCGTGATTAGGGCACGGGACTGGTTCTGGTCACGCTGTTCCAGGTCAGTTAACCCGTTGTCCGCCGGGGACGCAGATCTGCTATTCTGATACCCTGAGGGACTTGTGCTTTTTTCAGGGGGAAAATGCCGGGTTGGCCTGGGTGTCACAGGGTTGGGCGTTATGGAGACCCTTTGTTGGGTACATGTTTTACCCTGTGCTATCATGAAGGGGCTGGTTCTCTATTCTTTTCGCCCCTCTCTTACGCATGGCGAAGAGGGGGCTGTTGGGGTGGTCTTATGGACCTCCTCTGGCATCCCTGTGTGCTTCCCGGTCCGCCGGGCCCGGTCCGAAGTTGTGTTTCGTCAACCCATAGGCCTGGGATAACCCCGTTTTGAAAACTGAAACACTTGTACTGCGGTATAGCCAGTGTATACCCGCAGGTGTGTTTTGGAGTTTTTTCTTGAGGGGTTATAGGAACAACCACCGCATGTGGTACCAAGAGGGTGGTTGATTCCCTGGTGTGTTGGAGCGGAGTCAACTCCCGGGTTACCCGGTTGAGTGTGCCCCTGCACGTTCATGACGTCTGCCAATCGTGTCAGCCTTCTCTGCCTTTTCCCCTCTGGGTCGGGGTTTTTTGGTGGAGGCTTTGCCATGGTGCGCAACAATGCCAGCATTCGCCCCTTCCGCCGGGGTGCTGTTTTCAGTTGACCCCTTTGGCGCCTGTCTCCTCCGCAGTGCTCCAGGCTCGGGTCAAATGCCTGCTGCCTGGATTGAGGGATCGACCCCTTCTGGAGGTCGTCTCCCCGGTGCGCTGCCTGCTCCCGCTGTAGTGTAGCCTCTTGAGTGCTTCGAGTTACAGCCATGCTGACTGCCTGAGTGTGCCAGGGTCAGTGTGCCAGGCAGTGTGCCTGCCTCTTGGATGGGCCCTGTCCGAATACGCTGGCGATGTGGGGGGCGGTGTCACTAGTGACCGCCTGGTGAGGTCTTGATGCTGTGGCGTCGTTGACCTCTATGGGCCCCCTTTTTCCGGGGGATCCAGTCCCTTCAGTGGGTCTGGGTCTTCCTTCGCGCTCCGCTGCTACGGCCTTGCCACGGGGTTGAGTTTGCTCTTGACCCTGTGATTTTGGGGGCGGTAACAAGGTTTGTTCCTTCCGTTCGTTCCCTGGTGGCATGCGGGTTGTGCGTGTGCGTAGTCGTGGGGTCAAGCCACGGTCTGCTCACCCTGTGCGTTGAGTTGCCCGAGTTCCTCTTCGCACGGTCGGATCCGTCTCCCTCCCGTCCTCCAATAGGGAGGGTATCCTCCATTAGGGAGGGTCGGGGGGCTCGGTCCTCCCCAGTTCTGATGGTTGTGGGGGGCCTCAGTGGGGTACATTTGTCGAGCTTCAAGCTCCCGCTCAGCTCCCGTTGTGCAGATGACGCTGAGCGGAAGCTAGTATGATATAGGGCCAGACGAATGTTGGTATGTAAAGGTACATTGTGAGTTTTTATTCAGTGCATATGCACGAAGTGAGATTAGTGCAGATGACGCTGAGCGTCACTAGTATTCATAGGCCTACGGTTATATTCATAACCTATCGTTAACCCTTTCACTGCCACACGACAAAGGGTAAAAACTAAGGCTGTCAAAGTTAACACATCATTAACGCGTTAACGGCACTATTTTTTTAACGCACGATTACAATTAGTTTTTTTACTAGACTTCACTCAGGTGTATTATTGATACTCTCATTGATATGTTTGTTTCTGACTCAAAGTGTGTGAGAGAGAGAGAGAGAGAGAGAGAGAGAGAGAGAGAGAGAGAGAGAGAGAGAGAGAGAGAGAGAGAGAGAGAGAGAGAGAGAGAGAGAGAGAGAGAGAGAGAGAGAGAGAGAGAGAGAGAGAGAGAGAGAGAGAGGGGGGGGGTGAGTTCTCAGCCCTTGTGTGGGTGAATGTAACAAGTTCCTAACGTTTTCTTTCCCCTATTATTTCATGCACACTTTATTCATTGTTTTAAATTATTATTTTCTTTAAGTTATTAAGTTATTTTGTACATCACTCTGTTTTGAATTTGATGCAAATTTGCAATGCATGAGGGTCATAATTTTGTGTTAAATGGCTGCATAAAGCAAGCATTTGTTGACTCATGTTGATAAGAGTATTAAAACTTGAAAAAGATCAGTTTAAGGGATTAAAAAAAGAAAAAGAAATGCAATTAATTTGCTGTAGTGTCTGTAGTGTGATAGTAACCGTCTGTAGTGTGATAGTAAAGGGTTAACCTTCTGTAGTGTGGCAGTGAAAGGGTACAGTACTTTATATTTGTATATCTTGTATGTCATAAATGTAACAGTACTGTATATCTGTATGTCATGTATGTCATAAATGTAACAGTACTGTATATCTGTATATCTTGTATGTCATAAATGTAACAATACTGTATATCTGTATATCTTGTATGTCATAAATGTAACAGTACTGTATATCTGTATGTCATGTATGTCATAAATGTCATGATATATATCCAGGCCCAGACTGGTCATCGGGAGCACCTGGCCTGTGCTGATTAAAAAAAGAATTATATAATATATATATATATTTTTTTTGCTGTCAGGCCCCATAACTTAGAAGCAGGCCAAGCCAGTGATTCTAGTTGCGGCGACGCGATAGTTAGATAACCTAAGTGGGGAACAACAAGGCACTTGTCAACTTGTCTTTATTGTCTTCAAAGAGCACTTATGCAATTACATGTATGCGACAACAATGTGGAACGCGCAGCCCTAAAAGAATGTGATTCCCTATACCCACCTTTAAAACCGCCCTCAAAGAATATACGGCAGGCTGCAATTCGAAACTGCCCCCTGTAAATGTCCAAACCCCCCAACCAACCCACCCACCCAACCCCCTCCTAATGTACAGTTTCCTCCCCCTCGAATGTATGTAGTTTCTGTTGGGATCTCTGTTAACCCTTTCACTACCGCACTACCAAATGGTTAACCCTTTTCACTGCGACCATACAGAAGGTTAACCCTTTCACTGCCACACGACAAAGGGTAAAAACTAAGGCTGTCAAAGTTAACGCGGCATTAACGCGCTAACGCACAATTCTCTTAACGCCACTATTTTTTTACCGCACGATTAACGTTATTGAGCGAGAGAGGGAGAGAGAGGGGGGGGTGAGAGAGATGAGGAGGGGACAAGAGAGAAAGAGAGCTGGGAGAGTGTGTGTGTGTGTGTGTGTGTGAGAGAGAGAGGGGGTGTGTGTGAGTCCTCAGCCCTTGTGTGGGTGAATGTAACAAGTTCCTAACGTTTTCTTTTCTTTCCCCTATTATTTCATGCACACTTTATTCATTGTTTTAAATTATTATTTTCTTTTAAGTTATTTTGTGCATCACTGTTTTGAATTTGATGCAAATGTGCAATGCATGAGGGTCATCCTTTTGTGTTAAATGGCTGCATAAAGCAAGCATTTGTTGACTCATGTTGATAAGAGTATTAAAACTTGAAAAAGATCCGTTTAAGGTAGATTTAGAAAAGAAAAAAAATGCAATTAATTTGCGATCAATCGTGAGTTAACTATGGACAATCGTGCGATTAATCAGATACAATATTTTAATCGATTGACAGCACTAGTAAAAACCTTTTCACTACCACACTACAGAAGATTAACCCTTTACTATCACACTACAGACGGTTAACCAGTGAAAGGGTTAAACAGTACTGTATATTAGTATATCTTGTATATGTCATAAATGTAACAATACTGTATATCTGTATGCAGTACTCGAGTTGTGAAAAAGAACCAGGGGGCATGGTCAGGGCTGCAGATCTCATGACAAGTTTGGGGGGGGGGGGGGGGGGGGGCAGAGTAGGGGGGTCCGGGGGCAACGTCCCCTGGTAGAACATTTATTGATTTTGTTTAATATAAATGCATTTTTTATTCCAATCCCGATTTGTATTTGAGATTTCCAAATCCCATCGGACTTGACTTCTTGGTGTCCCTCAGTGAGTGTAATACCAGCATTCAACTGTATGCGCCACAGCGGTTTCTATCATCATCATCATCATCATCATCATCATCATCATCACCACCCACGCTATGCATAAAATATATAGGTCCACGGAGAGGCACGCTGAGGAGGCTGTGCAAACTGCAATGGAATACGGGGCATCTCTCTCTCTTTACCTAATATTTAGATTCTATCCTGACATTTTTCAGTTATATATTATGCCTATATATATTTTTTTTTAATGGCACTTTTTTATGAGGCTCAAAATGGCAGGTGCTCGAGCACCCCTTGGGCTCTATGTGTGCACATGCTTGCCCCTCCTAATGTACAGTTTCCTCGCCCTCGAATGTATATAGTTTCTGTTAGGATCTCTGTTAAACAGTACTGTATATTTGTATATCTTGTATGTCATAAATGTAACAGCACTGTATATCTGTATGTCATGTCATAAATGTCATGATATATATATCTGTCTGTATGTTGTGTATGTCATAAATGTCATTATGAATTGAAAATTGGAGACCCTGATGTAAACAAGACGAAAGTCTTTCTCTGGTCTGCATCCCCTTAACAATTGTGTGTATTGAGCCGTACTGTATTGTACCCATTCTGCAATCTGTTAATACAATTTTCAATCAATCAATCAATCAACCAAAGTGCTTCACAGTAAGTCGCATAGCTAAAAAAAATAAGTTCTCCTAAAGTATAAGAAACAGACAGAGTACAGAGAGTAAACAGACAGAGAGTAATGCAGTCTAAACAGTCATACATCTTTTATTCAACTTCAGCCCTGATCATAAAAATCTTTTTTTAGATGGTTTGTTTTTTGTAATGTCAGATTAAAAATGAAATACTCCCACTTTTCTGAAAAGAGTTGTTAAATCTGACATTACAAAAAACTAAACATCCATCAAAATCAGTGTTGTTGCTAATCATTGACACATGCTAGCCTGTAATAATCCCCCCCAGAAAAAAGAAAAATCTACTTTGTATTTGATATATTGAAAATATTTCTTTTTTTGTGTGGTTTTTAACAATAATTTGTGATGCCATCACACACGCTGGCATTTAAAGGGTAAAAATTCTAAAATTCCTGCACCAGAATGCAGGAAATTAAGTCTTTGTAACAAAAAAAAATTGCCTGACTGGGACTATATTTCGCACTATATATATTTATTGTCAAAAGTATGCATAATGTTGTGTTAATTCCACAACAAGAGATATGTTTCAGCGTCATGCGCACCCGGACTAACAGACTGAAGTTTAGTTTTTATCCTAGGGCCATATATGTGCACTAAACTCAGCTAAAAGTTAAACAGTCTCCCTTGCACCCCCCCCCCCCCCCCCACCCCCCACACACGCACACACAACATTAAGGGATAGTGCAATTATCTTTTACACCCCCCTGTTTATGTTAATGTTATTTATGCCTTACTCCTGTTTTTATATTCAATACTGTGTTTAGGACTTTTATATTTTTACTAGCACCTAGGGCTGCATTTTAAATGTTGTTGTAACAACTGTAACAATGACAATAAAGATCTATTCTATTCTATTCTATTCTATTCTATTCTATTCTATTCTATTCTATTCTATTCTATGTTAATTACCTGAAATTATTAAAATTTTTGGGGGGGGAAACCCTACATATATCGGTATCGGTTGATATCGGTATCGGAAATTAAGAGTTGGACAATATCGGTATATCGGTATTGGTAAAAAAGCCAATATCACTCTACAATTACCAAAGGAGAAAGGAGGGATGGCAGTACCCAGTTTAGAAAGCTATTACTATGCAGCACAGCTTAGAACAGTAGCATGCTGGTGCAATGTGAACTATGAGGCCAAATGGAAAGATATAGAAACCAAAAGAGAGGGATTCAAAGTGCAGACACTGATAGGAGATAGGGAGCTGTTCAGAAGACAGGAACAACTACTAGATCCAATTACCAGATTCACTATAAACATATGGAACACAATAGTAAAGAAATACAAGCTAGAAAAAGAATCTAAGATACTGAGATGGATAGCACACGACAACAAATTCAGACCAGGGATAGAAGATCATGGGTTCAAGAGGTGGGAACGGAGGGGTATAACAGCAATGTGCACGATTACGGAAGGAGGGGAGATGCAGACTCTACAAAAATTGAAAGAAAGATACGGACTAGAGAATAGGGACCACTTTAGATATTTACAGATTAGGGACTACTATAACAAAGAAATAAAGCAAGATAGAGACAAAGAACAGAATGGGGTAATTAAGATAATGGTAAAGTCATACGAAGGACGGAAGGGGAGGGTGATATCAGCACTATATCAGGCAATAATGGACAGTAAGGGAAATACAACATTGTATGTGAAAGAAAAGTGGGAAAGAGAGTTGGAAATAGAGATAACAGAGGAGGAATGGTATGACACATGTAAGACACAACAAACAACCACAGGATCAAGGATATGGAGGGAGTTTGGGTGGAAAAATATAATTAGATACTTTATAACACCAGAAATACAGGGCAATTACACACCAGCAAAGAAAACATGTTGGAGGGAGTGTGGACAGGAAGGGGCGAACCATACACACATATTCTGGGGATGTCAGAAGATAAGGCACTACTGGGAAGAGATAGGAGGGATAATAAATGAAATAATAGGATACGAAATACCCCAGGGAGGCCAAGTGTTGTATTTGGGGAATCTGTCACAGGAAGGAATCCAAGGGGAAGACAAATATTTGATTAAGATATTGATAGTGGCAGCCAAGAAAGCTTTAACTAAACTGTGGTACAAGGTAGAAGTGCCGACAAAGGATCAATGGATAGAGTTGGTAGAGGGGATACAGGAAATGGAGAGAATCACACATCTGCTGAGGCTGCAAGAAGAAAAGTTTGAATGGAAATGGGGAAAATGGGAAGAATACAGGAGGGGAAGTAACGACATCACAGAGGTTTGAAAAGGATACAAGGAAATGAATAAAAATGTAAATAAATAATGCAAATGTAGAAGGGACCGAAGGACCCATGTCACACTTTTTCTTTACCCATTTTTTGTCTATTTGTTTTAATTTATGTACTGTGTATTGTCTATGAATGTTGTCTATGTATGTTGTTGAAAAAATGAAAATAAAAATTTAAGTTAAAAAAAAAAAAAAAAAAGCCAATATCGAGCATCCCTAGTTGTGGGGCTTCTCTGTGAACCTCCAGGAGGGCTTCACCTGGGTTCTGAACACTGTCATGTCTTCACCTGGGTTCTGAACACTGTCATGTCTTCACCTGGGTTCTGAACACTGTCATGTCTTTTTCGGGTTTATAGTGTTCCACAATAGACACCCACTCTGAAATTTTTTTTTGAGCCTCCAGGGATTTATAGTTCTTCATTTCCGTAGCTGTGTAAACACCTGTATCACTGTATCAGACCATGGAAATTAATGTCAGGTTGAGGCACTGTGCTCACATTATTTGTAGGCTATGCATGATGCATTTATAATCAGTAGCTTAGGCTACATAGTAGGCTAGTGACAGCCTGGTCTAGCAGGTGCTGGTGTAATAGGTTTAATTATGGCATATGTTTCTATAGGGTTGTTATTTAAGTATTATACAATGGCATGCACATTTCTTGATTCTGATTGGCTGAAACACTTCTTTCAGACGTTGTTATTTCTCATAACACACGTGATCCCAGAACCCGCCCACAACCGAATAACTTTTTTTCCGAATCACTCAGCCGTTCGTGTTTTTATGAATGAAACCAAGATGGCGGACAATAATCTTTATGAATGGATGTATTCATATCGTCATAACGACTCATTCAAAAATGATAAAGTCACGTGGAATGTGCTAGTTGCTTACACAATGTTGGATTATGTAATTGGTTGGTCATGACTCATTGTGAAACAAAATATAAATCGCGGGAAGTGTGTTGTTAGATGGCATTCGTTGTAGATAACATTTTCAATCAATCAATCAATCAAATAACAACCGCTAACTTCACTGTTAGATGGCATGCTTTGTAGCAACCTATGTATAGATGTAGCACTGTCTATCTGTATGTCATATATGTTATGATGCATTGAAAATGATGTAAACAAGACGACAGTCTTTCTCTGGTCTGCATCCCCTTAACAATTATGTGTATTGAGCTGTACTGTATTGTACCCATTCTGCAATCTGTTAATACAATTTTGAATCAATCAATCAATCAATCAAATAACAACCGGTAACTTCACTGTTAGATGGCATGCTTTGTAGCAACCTGCCTCTGCAAAAGGACATTGACGCGATTTCACTGGATGTCCCGGACACAATGGAAGTATGGATATATTCGTAACGAATAATTAAAAAAAGATACCGTTAACTGGAATATGTTAGTTGTTTACACAATGTTGAATTATGTAATTGGTTTGTCATGACCCATTGTCAAAACAATAATACATTGCGGGATTTATATGAAGTTTGTTGTTAGATGGCATGCTTTGAAGCACCGCACCTGCTTCTAGACACGGAGGCAACTTTATTTAAAAAAAATTTACCTACTTTTTCTGCAGATGGTTTTGTGAATAAATCTCCATTATGCTTCAATTACTGTGTGTTTATTGTATAGCAATAAGGTTGGATGAATTCGGCCATTGTATAAAAGACATTACATCACTTGAAGTTGTGTGTTATACGAATTAGATCATGTCTAGGGGGGTCTAATGACCCTCGGCTGCGCCTCAGGCCTAACAACCACCCCTAGGCATGATTTTATTAGTAAAACACACTCCTGCGCGTGATGTAATGCTTAAATATGAAGTAGACAGAAAAAAAAAATGCCAAAGAAAAATGTACAGACAGGCACTAACCTTACAAGTCTTTCTGCATTCTAATGTGCTGTCGTGACCTGAGAGATGATATAAAAGGATGGTGGATGAGAGACACAGCACCAGATATTTGAAGCAGGGAGTTGAGTTTCAGGCACCATGTCTTCTTCTACACTGGTGTTCTTAATCCAGCTACTGGCCTCATTGGCATCTGCAAGACATTTCTCTGGCAGCTCCGTGACCTTCAACACCAAAAGAACAAATGATGGAACATTTAGGGTGAGAGATTCAACTTGATATTACAATATAGCATAAATAGCATAGTATAGTCATGTAAAGTTTTCCTTTATTAATCCCCTTGGGGAAATTCAAGTGTCATTGCAGCATGGAGGGGTAATAATAATAATAAAATATAGAACAAACTTTAGTGCAAAGTAATAATGATAATAGTGATAATGTTGCACCCTTAAAACAGAAGCTGAATTACTTCATTTTAGTGCTGTCAGGCGATTAAAAAAATGTATCTAATTAATTACAGGATTTGTAAATAATTAATCTAATTAATCGCATTTTAGTCGCATAACCATTTTATGCCTGATATTCTATATTCTATAATCATATTTCAAATAGCATGTGTCCGGATGGCAGAATTCAGTACTGTATACAAAACCTTCTGTTTAATCATCTTCCATTTATTCATTTGCTTAGATTTTTCAGGTCTGGTACATTTTAGCATGGTGTTATTCACAGTCAAAGATGAAATTTCTTTTAATTGATATTCTCATTTGGTTCATTACAATTTACTCAAGCCTAGTAACAGACACAGTATTTCTGACACTGGGAATACATTCCCTGAGATCCATAGATGTCCCTAGAATCAGATACCAAGAACATGCAAATGGGCCATATTAAAAGAAAGTCTGTAAATGTGTATTCTACGTTCTTGAATTAATGAGATAAATGTATTTTTTATTTTGTAAGTTGATTAAGTTTGAGTTAATTTTCATAACGTGATAATTTGCTGTGTAATTAATTTATCTAATTAACGCGATAAACTGACAGCCCTACTTTATTTATTTATTAAAAAAAGAATTACAAAGAGTGCTTGGTTCTGTTACAAAGCATATTTAGCTTCTAGCCACTTTTCAGTCGACTGCTGTGGGTCTCGCTGCCACAGCGCTGCACACACACCTGCTTCAGAACTATTCAAGAGACAACGCTCCTCTTGGTGTTTATTAGTCAGATAGTCTTAACAGTTCACCAGCCGTTATGTGCTCCAGTCATTGTGGTGACAGATGGCACAAATGTGGTGACAGTGGATCAGGAGGTAGAACGGTCGTCTGGTAATCAGAATTGGGTTGCCGGGTTCGACTCCGGCTCCTCCCGGGAACTGTGTTGAAGTGTCCTTGAGCAAGGCACTTAACCCCTAACTGCTCCCGATGAGCAGGTCGGCATCCTGCATGATGGTCGCCTCCGCCGTCTGTGTGTGAATGTGTGTGTGAATGTGTGTGTGAATGTGTGTGTGAATGTGTGAGTGAATGTGTGAGTGAATGGGTGAATGTGAGGCATAAGTTGTAAAGCGCTTTGGATAAAAGCTGTTATATAAATGCAGTCCATGCCCACGGTTGTGGACAATACAGACTTTTAAGTTTCCTAGTTGGAATTTGTACTTTGAGTGCGGTTCCATTGTATTCTTCCTAGTAGGAGGTTGGACTTTTCTGCATTTGTAGCCAACTGGTAATGCAATGTAACAAATGTTCTGCCTTCAGGTTAGGCCACGTGAATGTTGGTCCTCCAAGTGCACTCCAACAATATGTAACAGCAGGAACCCTTCTCTATTCACTTACACAATGTCAGGAAACTCCTATTACATTATTATACATTCACATAATGATCTTGTTCCACAGGTGGATATTCGCATGAGGGGAACCTTTGGTAGGGTTGATTACCCCGTCTACCGTTGTCCCCGTAGCAACTGTGGGTCTGTAGTCAGGAGTCAAAGAGGAACAATCGACCGCGCCACTGGACAAAATTCGTGGTTTGAAACCGAGAGAGTCGTGACAACAGTTGTTCAAACTAACAGTCCTTTTGACCTGAGGTGGGTTATTTCACTCAGATGATGGAATTATAAGACTAGTTATGATGTGATGATGTTTACTTATGGAATGTGACTGTTATCTTCTGTATCAACACACCAGCTATAACAACTGTTGTTGGATCCCCACGGTTAACAATGTTCGAGACTTGAGACTACTGGCACACGTGGATTTGGGAACAAGATCTGATACTGGGGAACCAAACAGATCTCCAGCTATCGCCATTCTGCCTTTCTTACGGTAATGGAATTCATTTCTCAGAGTATTTCTTCATACTGAAACCTTTTGCCTTGGGTCATCATTTCAAATACCATACTAACCTGAAATAAGAAAGGGCCATTTTTTGGAATACATAGAATACAAGGTAACCATTTGATTAGAAATGACACATCCCATTCACAAATGTTTGTGGGAGCCATCTTGTATCCCTCTTAAAAATAATTGCTTAAAGGGGAATGCCATCCATTTTAAGAATTTATATACTGTGTCCTTCCTGTGCCCAAGAACAGTTGAGTCAGTATTTGTGAACATGCACCACTCTTTCCCAAAGCTAGAAATCAGATAGAGAACCCTCTAACTGGTGATGTCACAGAATGTCAAATCTGACAATGAAAAGGCAAATTGGGTTTATATTCTAGCATTGCTGATTTCTAGCTTTAGGAGAGAGTGGTGGTGCCTGTTCACAAATACTGACTGAACAGTCATTTCCACATTGTCTGTCTAGAAATCTGACATGGATAAATGCTTATCATGATAAGGCACTTGGGGCAGTGTGTCATGCTCCACATACACAGGGGTGCGTTGGTCATGGGACGGGGTTTCACACCGTGCAACCGGGTCTGTGAGCAGAAGCACGCACACGCACATGCATGGATGTGCACACGCGTGCACACAGGAATGCACTGCACTCGACTGATGCGCCAACTCGCCAAGTACCCACCTGGCTGCTTTGCATAACAATAGCTCAGGTCGTCAGGTGTGTTCAAATACGTCCACAGATACATTCACACAACCTGTGAATGAAATGTGTTACATTCCATTCCTAGAGGCAATTAGGCATTGTCTTTATTCTGTGCGCACGCGAGGGAACATTTATGCGTATGCGCGGGAGCGCGCGCACGCACCCGGGAGTGAGTGTGCATGTGGCGTCATTAAAACACAGTGCAGCCAGGTATGAAATCACCAACGCACCACTGCACATACAGGGTTGAAAACCCTCATTCTGGAACTACGTGTCCTCTCATATTAGGAGATTTCCATTTTTAAATCCCATCTTAAAGCCTACATTTTCTCTCTTGCGTAGTCTACTACTACTTGTGCTTATTTTACTTAATTTATTGTGCTGTTGCTTGTTGCAGTTATGTTATAAAATATCATGCTTATAGTGCATCCAGTTATGTGCACAGGGATTAGGCCTTCACAAAGGCAGCTCCATTCATCACCGGAAACAAACTAAAATTGTATTCCAATGTCATCTATTCAATAAATAATTTAAGGTAAATACATGAGTTGGCCTGACTGAACCATTGTTATGACGTATTATTGTTATGACTGAACTATTGTTATGACTTATTATTATGACTGAATCTTTGTTATGACTGAATCATTGTTATGACGTATTATTGTTATGACTGAACCATTGTTATGACTTATTATTGTCATGACTTATTATTGTTATGACTTACTATTACACCTCTCTGCTGTCTGTGGTTGCTTTTCCCAACCTTCTGATTTTATTCTTGTCTGTAAGTGACTCTTGGACTTGTATTCAGGTGACTACAACTGTTACCTTCTGCTTGTGTTAACAAATGTATTCAGAGTTCGTCAGAATTGCCCAAGATTATACAACCTGATGGCCTTTGACCCGGATGGGGACCAGGTCTTGTGCAGATATGGAACTGCCAGAGGAATAGAGTGTAACAGGTGCAGCCTACCCTCAGGATTTCACATTAATCAGGTTGGTTAGCAAATCAATATTTTCAGTGCCGTATCAAATACTTTCTTTAATTCTTTTGCTTAAACCAACTGCAGTATCTAACCTTTTTTAGGGCTCTTGCACATTACACTATAACCACACCGTGACACCTGGTGTCTATGGATTTGAGATGGTGGTGGAGGACTTCCCAACACATAACATCTCCCTGGCCTACACAAATGGATCTCCATCTGTCAGGTCTCCACTGAGTACATCTACTACCACAACTAGGCCGACTGCCTCCTCTCCTCCCCTCAGTAAACTTCCTTTGCAGTTCTCTCTCCTTGGTAAGTCATCCTCTCCTGCTGTACTTGCATGGCATTTTATACACAGCGTAATGATTGATAAATAGAAAGATGCAATGTCATGGTAAAGCTCAGGTACTGTGATTTTATGATGAATTGAAAATGGGGGACCCTGATGTAAACAAGATGAAAGTCTTTCTCTGGTCTGCATCCCCTTAACAATTGTGTGTATTGAGCCGTACTGTATTGTACCCATTCTGCAATCTGTTAATACAATTTTCAATCAATCAATCAATAGTATACTGTATTTTGGAGCAGTTAGATACAATTATATGGTAGATTATCTGGTAAAGATAATAGACGTCACGTCATGCTCGAATGGACTTACGAGAAGGTTACGAACTAATTTCTTCGTAACTCGACTTATGAACTTCTCGGGCCGATTTTGGCATGATTGAACAGTTTCATTACGGAGATTAGTTCATAGCTACAAACAGGATTTACGAACGTGGAAAGGCAGTTGTAAGTTGGACAGACTAGTGTGTGCCCGTGTTTCTAAGGGCTTCATTTGGGTGAAATCATGGTGATTGCATTCACGTCGATTCTACAGACATCCAATTATAATAATAATAAATATGACAAAATCTGTATCATTAAAAATTACGTTTTGCATTAGTCATGACTCAACAAGGTATTGTGAAATAAATAAATAAGAATTAAACCAAATCTCACGGATATAGCTATAGTGGAATATACTATATTAATAGTCCATATACCGTCTTCTTCTTTATTGTTATTCTTTATTGTTGGTTTTATTTATGTATTACATTGCTTAGTGTGCACATCGTAAGAGCCAGTGAAGAAACATTCCACTGCTCATCTTACTGTTCACGAGTTGAACCCACACAAATGACAATAGACACAAAGGATAAGTTCAACTAATTCTATATAAATCTATAGCTTATGCAGGTGGCTTGGTGAGGATGCATAAGGAGCACTCCTGGCACACACACATACTGTATACGTGTTTACTCACATTTCTGTTTACTAAATCCAGATTTAACTCTGCCATTGGAAAGACGAGATTAGGCCCGATCCATAGATGTATGACTTGGCCATAATAAGGTCATTTATAGGCCTGATATTCTATATTCTATATTCATATTTCAATGGCCATGTGTCCGGATGGCAAAATGCTGTACTGTATCTACAAAACCTCCTGTAAATCATCTGCCCTTTATACATTTTCTTAGATATTGTGTACACTTGATCTCAAGAAGGTGCTGAATGAGCTCAGTGGCAATTCTGGTCAATGTTAGCATAGTGTTATTCACCGTGAAAGATGGAAAAAAAGTATAATAATAATAATTGATATTCTCCTTTGTTCATTACAATTTACTCAAGCATAGTAACATACACAATATATCTGACACTGGGAATACATTCCCTGAGGTTTATAGATGTCCCTAGATACCAAAAACATGCAAATGGACCTTGTAGTGGAGCAATCTTCCATTTACCTAGGTATGTACTTTTAGGCAATTTTTCTGAAAATATGGCTAGGGCTTAAACAAGCTACTGGTTATATGCAGGGAAACATGTATCTTGGTGTTTACATTTATCTCCATTTGAATTGCAGTGGATTCAGCTGCTCCATCTTGCGTTGATGGAGTATATTTTCCCAAGTTCCTGCACCCAACACCCAGAAATGGGGAGCGACTCCATGCTGGAGCCACCCAGGAGATGGAGATAAGAGTCAAAGCACAAGCTACAAACTCAATGTAAGGGAAATAGGGAGGTGTAGTGGTTACGTTATTGCTGTTTCTGGCTGGTCCACCATCTTGAAAACGCAATGTAATTCCCCATTGACCATTTCTAAATCGTCTCGTTTAAAACAAATAAAGCATTAACATTTGCACGGTGTACCTTTCTGTGCGTATTCATCCACAATCTATAGCTCAACATGAAAATATTCACAAAAAAGCCAGATATACAAAAAAGTCAGTGATTATAATAAAATCGGGACGTGTTTGTTTCATCTTTGTCTACAGAGTATATGATGTCCTCATCAGTGGACCTCTTAACATCACCAAGCACAGGACCACACATGATGAGTATGTTATCAGATGGACTCCTGTTCAAGAGGACCTGGGAGACCATTTCTCCATTTGCTTTGTCGCTCAATCAGTAATTGGGTGAGCATTATATTTATTTTCTTCCACGAAAGATGCAGCATCCCCACATTTTAGAAGTGTGTGAGAGAGTCTAAACTGTGTGAGTCGTTGGCAAAACTGATTCTCCAGCCTGGGGTTGTACTGTGACCTGGCAGTGATGATGACACAGTTGAACTCATGTTTGGTTTGGTGATATTCATCCCCACCCTTTCCTTGAGCTCCTTGATGTTATTCAGGACCCTGAGCTCCTCAATGGTATTTCTGGAGGTGGGATTCCTCCAAACATTTAAAGGGGACATGCATTATAAATGGCTTTTTGTTTAGCATGGTTTTATAGTAATACAGGTTAGTATCAATGGGTCTGTGTCTCTAATTACCATATTGACTCACCAGTCTAGTCTCGAGTTCACGAGATCCTCCCTCACTCAACTATGCTGTTCTGATTTGACGGTTTTGCTTACGTGAATATAGCACTGATTTGCATAACTAACGCCCCCTCTATGGTTGACAGCGACAGCAGAGCGAGTGGAATTATCTTCACTTCCTCAAATAGAGCGAGGCAGACAACGAGCGAGTGAGAGAGAGGGAGAGAGATGGAGAGAGAGAGATAGAGAGAGAGGAGCTTCTGTCGGGGAAACAAACCGTGCGCGAGGAAGCAGCAGTAGCACATACTCATTTACACACAACCTGGACCTCACGTGGGGAAGCAGCAGTAGCACATACTCATTTACACACAACCTGGGCTGGACCTCGCGCGGGGAAGCAGCAGTAGCACATACTCATTTACACACAACCTGGACCTCGCGGGGAAGCAGCAGTAGCACATACTCATTTACACACAACCTGGACCTCGTGAGGAAGCAGCAGTAGCACATACTCATTTACACACAACCTGGACTGGACCTCGCGTGGGGAAGCAGCAGTAGCACATACTCATTTACACACAACCTGGACCTCGCGTGGGGAAGCAGCAGTAGCACATACTCATTTACACAAAGTGCTTATGGGCAGAGCCAGGCCAACACAGCCTGAAATCCAAAGGGAGAAAAATTTGGCTTTTGAGTACTTGATTAGAAATATAAAACAATGCATCTTTTTGAATAAAAGCTTACAGATGTGTTCAATAGACTCACAGGAATTGTGTAAAGTTGCCCAAATTGTGCTAGGAATAGCAATGCATGTCCCCTTTTAAGGCCTATTTATTTATTTACTTTCTTACTAAGATCTGGCATTTACAAAAAAAATTGATGCTTCTTAACAATATGATTGTAGGGAATAGCTGTTCTTATTCAATCATATAAAAAAAACACAAGGTTTATAATAGATGTATTTTCTAATGACTCAGGAACATTCCATCTTCAACCAGTCACCACCACAACCGACCACCACCCACAGTTTCTGCACAGTAAGTTACCTTCTTCTTTCTTTCTACATTGTGTCTAGGAAAATGTTTCAAATCAAATCAAATGTATTTGTAAGGCCCGACAACACACGTTAATGTCCCCATGGGCCGGACACGTCTCCTTTAAACAAGTCAAGAAGAAACATCACAATAAATCAAGAACAAAACAAAAACACCATAAAGTCCAAAACATTTTTAATAGATAAAATAAATGAATGCAACACTCCCAGGCATACCCCACCCCTCACTAAAACCCAGCAATAGGAAAAAATGCACCACAGGCAATGTGGAGGAGAGAAACCTTAGAAGGGCAGTTCAAGGAGGGATCTCCCTTCAGATGTCAGTGATAGTAGTGTTGCTATAAAACAGGTGAAACAGTTGGTAAGCATGCACTTATGTGTTTCTCTGAATACTGTCTCTGTAGGCAAGTTGGGAGTGTATTATAGATGTTTGTATGAGTTGGAGGATCATACTGGTAAGAAAGTGGTTATTATGTAGTGCAGTGGTTCTCAACATGGATCCAGGGACGCCCAGGCAACCTTGAGGGGGTTCTAGGGGATGCCCATTAAACATTTTGATTTCACTATTATTTAGTTGCCTAGAAGTCAACTTGATGAGTGTATAAGAATGACTATTCAGATAGTTGTCCCTCCACTGTCTTCAACTACAGTATGATAGGATAGTTATGGGGAAACTATTTTATTGATCATTTGGGATGTCCGATATTATCGGCCTACCGATATTGGCATTAAAATTTGAAATCGGAAAATATCTGTATCGGTTTTCAAATTTAAAACATTTTTTTTTTATTATTTCTTAACCTTTATGTACCCAGGCAAGCAAGTAAGAACAAATTCTGATTTTATTTATTGTCAAAAGTATGCATAATGTTGTGTTAATTCCACAACAAGAGATATGTAATGTTAATTACCTGAAATTATTCCGTTTTTTGGGGGGGGAAACCCTGCATATATCGGTATCGGTTGATATCGGTTGATATCGGTATCGGAAATTAAGAGTTGGACAATATCGGTATATCGTATTGGTAAAAAAGCCAATATCGAGCATCCCTACAATAGCCATCTTCTCAGATGGGGGTCCCTGAGAGAACATTTTATTAAATGGGGTCGTATTGTAATGCATATCAATTTGAGGTTTGCGAACCGTCTCAACAGTTGAGAGCTACTGATGTAGTGAATAGCCTGGCAAGCTGCTAGCAATCTCAAATAGCCCTGATGAGGTCATGGTTAAAGTGGTAACCTGCTAACAATCTCAAATAGCCATGGAGAGGTCATGGTTAAAGTGGTAACCTGCTAACAATCTCAAATAGCCATGGAGAGGTCATGGTTAAAGTGGTAACCTGCTAGCAATCTCAAATAGCCATGGAGAGGTCATGGTTAAAGTGGTAACCTGCTATCAATCTCAAATAGCCCTGATGAGGTCATGGTTAAAGTGGTAACCTGCTAACAATCTCAAATAGCCCTGATGAGGTTAGCTTTAAAATAGTATAGATATCTGCAATATCCATATTTTGGCAACATAGGTGATAATCAGTGTTGGGACTAACTCGTTACAAAGTAACGTGTTACAGTAATGCCATTACTTTTGGCAGTAACTAGTACTCTAACGCATTACTTTTAAAATTCAGTAACTCAATTACCGTTACTAAATGGTTCGTGACTGCGTTATTTTTATGTAGATTGGTTGATTGATTGATTGATTGAAAATGTTATTAACAGATTGCAGAATGGGTACAATACAGTACAGCTCAATACACACAATTGTTAAGGGGATGCAGACCAGAGAAAGACTTTCGTCTTGTTTACATCAGGGTCCCCCATTTTCAATTCATCATAACATTTATGACATAGCCTACACGACATACAGATATACAGTACTGTTACATCCAGACATTTATGACATACCAGATTTACAAATACAGTATTGTTTGTATACTGCGAGTAGCGAGTGGTAGCGAGCTGCAGCACAGTACTGACTCCTGTGTCACATGCGGAGACACGTTGTGGGCATGTTTGTGTTTACTCTAGTCTAGACTGTCATGGCGGCGCCCACTAAGTCGAGTTTTTACACATGGAGATATTCTCACTATTTCTCTTTTGTCAAGCACAAAGAAAAGAACGTTTTAGTTAAATGTAAATTGTGACTTGGCTCAAAGATCCTATCTACTGCCCAAAACAGCAATTAAAATCTGTTGAAGCACCAGGAGAAAGAACATGCTTCAACGAAGCTATAGCTGAGTCTAACGTTAAAGACCCAAACTCATCCCACTCATACAAACATGGAAAATGAGCTAAAGAAAGGTTTGAGGGGCTGGACAGTCTGGACTACATCTCGACCACCGCAGACATTTGGTCCGTCCACAACAAAAGCTTGCTCGGGATAACATCTCACTGGATAAACCCCACTACTTTACAATGTCAGAAAGCTGCATTGGCCTGTAAAAGGATAAAGGGTAGGCACACATACAATGTCATTGCTGGTGAGATTGACCACATTCAAGCGATTGAAATAATGTTGTTTTTGTTTTTTAAGTAACTAAAAAGTAACTTTTCACAGTAACACATTGCTTTTTGGTGTAAGTAATCAGTAAAGAAACTGAGCTACTTTTGAAATTAAGTAACTATTAATGGTAACTATTAGTTACTATTTTTCAGTAACTTGCACAACACTGGTGATAATTGATTCATGGTAAAACGTGACATAAAACGTATCCCTTCCTGTGTGCCAGATGCTTTTCCTGGGAATGTCCACCCAGTGTGTGTAATAGCAGAGGACAGCAAATGTAAAATGTGAAAATCTTAAAAACTAAAAAAAGAAAATGACTGAAAGACATTTTATTTATATAAAAGGTATTGATATATGAATCAATAGATAAAAGTTGAAGTTGTGAATTTAGTCAAAATCAATTCTGTAAATTTTTACAGAAAAACAGAAAGTACAATAAACCTTTAACATCATAAGACTGTGAAAGAATTTAACCGGAGCTAAGAATGTATCAGTCAAATATAGACTTAGTTAACACAGATTTATTTAAGGGTGAAGGAGAGAGGAGGGGTGACCGGATGTTAAGGTGAGCTAGGAAGGGATAGGAGGGGGTAGACAAGGGGGGGTGGTAAAGACAATGGGTACAAAAAATCAAGCAAAGCAAATGAATGGCAGATGATTTACAGGCGGTTTTATACAGTACAGAATTTCGCCATCCGGACACATGCAATTTGAAATATGAATAATATAGAATATCAGGCCTTTAAATTACCTTATTATGGCCAAGTCATACTGTACATCTATGGATCGGGCCAAATCTCCTCTTTTCAATGGCAGAGTTAAATCTGGATTTAGTACCACCAGGCGCCCGTTACAGGGCAGCAAAGACAGTGAATGAAAACGACTGTAAGTACAGTTACTTTTTTATAATGTCCATAGCTCCGCCATTTTTCATCAGATTGAGACGCAGTTTCAGACGTTCAAAGAAAGGTAAAGAAGCAAACTACGTTGTATTTTATGGCAATAACTTTCAGGTTTGTTTGACCCGTGAGATATAATCACGGAAATAACGTAAGAGTTTTTCGCAAAGAATATTTTCAACAGCTTTGACAGAGCCTGGTGTGAGCTGGGTAGTGTAGTTTTATGAAATTTCGATGTCCATCGAAAGCACTGGGTCTCCTCTCTCTTAGGACTGCAACGGTTTCATGAGGCATTATTTCCTTGCATCTAATTCATCCGATATCCGCCGGGATGCGCAGAGATATTTATAAACTCATATTTCGCTAATAACACTTAAATACATTGGTAAACAAACGTAGTGCTGAAAATATAAATTTTTGATAGGGTTAGGGTCTTTACTCTTGGCTACATTTGAAAACTGTATTGATCTATTTATCAGACCCCGGACTGACCCCGGACTGTATTGATCTATTTATGACAAGATATTAATTCCGTCGGGCTTAAGGGGTTAAAGTAAGTTGATTAACTCATTTATGAACTTATCTACGTGGTCCTCATTTGACACAGTCCAGCAATGAGAACCTTGTGGACTCCACCACTACATGATGAGGACCGTGTGGACTATACTCAACCACTAAATAATGAGCCCATTCCACACAATTGTGTGTGTGGTACAGTGGTTGAGTCTGATGTGTAGTGATATTTGTCTATTTGTTTCAGGTCCGACATCTATCAGTCCGAGATGAGATGTGTTGTGGTTGAGGTTGTGCCGAAAAACAGTAAGTGATATTGTTTAGATCTGGCAAGTTGTGTAAAAAATTATCATTGCATCCTAATGCATTATACAGTATGATTGTGTAAATAGTGTTCTAGATAGCCAATGGTTTTGGGTCCTAATCACAAGAGAAGTGGAAGTTGATGGCAAAATCCCATTCAACCTCTTCCTGATTCACTAACGCTAACAGTCTCTATAGCCTGGGCCGCACGTGACATCAAAACACGAGTTTTACAAGGCTTTTGAGGCTGTAATATGGTTGTTTACATTATTAATTGAAAAAAAACATCCCTGTGAATGAAGTTGTGATGAGCAAATAATGGTGAATTACATATTGTAGCTTAGACATGTTTATAAAAATAAAAAGGATCACAATTTGGAATAGATGCCACGATGTGATATTTGTTATTCCAGTTGTAGCACATGTGATTTGCGAGGAGAACACCATGACAGTAGAGGTGACCAAAGTGTCATTCCGAGGACTTGATGAAGATCACCTGCGTCTCAGTGACCCCAGAAACACAGTCTGCAGCCTCCAGACCCACTCCAACAGCACTCATATCATCGCTGTCTTCCCCCTCAATGCTTGTGGCACTCAGATCGAGGTACTGTTATTCACTCTTTCTATTAGGCTTCTTGTTTCATGATTTACAAGCGTTCATTAGTTTAGTTTAGTTTATTTGGTTTATGAAAAGGACAGTGTGCATGTACAGTGTGCATATGTAGTCCTAGACAATTAACACATACACACAAAAAACACATACAATATAAAACAGTCATATACAGTAAGAGTACAAAGAATACAAAAAACAAGAATACAGTCATAAAAAGACACATCCCCCCCACCCTCCACCCCTCCCTTCCACCTTACAATAAAAAGCACAATAACATCATATTCAATGTATTACAGGAAACAATAAAAGCACCCTACATAATAGGCACAATTTAAGAACTCCTTACATAAGAAAGGTGCTGAATGCTGAATCTTAAAAGTGTGGCTGTCAGCATTCATCCCAACAACATGGTAGATGATGTTCTCCCACCGTTCAGAAAGATTGTTTACCACGCTCTCCCTTGTTGGGCAACAACACCTGGTCACCAACTTCAACAGATGTCAGCATGCCTCCTCAACTGCTTGACCACAGTGACTTGTGCTTTATTACCATAGTTTCCTCCAGATCCTTCCACAAGAGCTGGACATACTTATCATAGTTCACATAGTCGTCGATGTTTAACCCCTTGAGCACGAGATTTATTTCACGTCATAAATAGATTAATACAGTCTGTATTATTTAATGTAGCGTTTTTCTTTCAAATGTAGCCAAGAGTAAAGACCCTAACCCTATCAAAACAGCAGTCAAAGTGTATACTGTATCAAGTTCAAGTTTCAAGTTTGTTTGTCACAATAAAATACATGTACTTTACGGTGAAATGCTTGGTTCTGTATGAGCCCCTGAGAGTGTGCTTCATACAGTAAAAAAAGTAAGTAAAAAAGTAAGTAAAAGAGGAATATACAATACAATATACAAAGTACAGCCTAATTACAATCTAGGTACAGTGAGTAAAAATGAGTAAACAGTGAGGTACAAATGCAGACAGTGAGGTACAGAACTTTAAGGTAAGGTGCAAATGCAAATGAGGTATGAATGTAGTGCAAATCTCTTTAATAAATAGATTAAAAGTGAGTGTTAATAAGGTGAGTGTTTGTTTAAAAGTGAGTGTGTGCATGTGGATGAATGTAGATGATGGGTTGTTACATAGAGCCATTGAGCATAGAAGCTCCTTCTGAGTCTCTGTACTGGCCATGAGACTCCGGTAGCGCTTGCCTGACCGCAGCAGTTCAATGAGGCAGTTGTTTGGGTGACTAGAGTTTTTTGTTATTCTCTTAGCCTTGGCCCTGCAACGCTTGTTATAAATGTCCTGGAGAGTGGGAAGTTGGGGAGGGAGGAACAGATGTAGCCCTTCACTAGCTTCTCAAAGCACTTCATGGCCATGGAGGTGAGAGCTACAAGGCGATAGTCGTTGAGGCAAGCGTGCGTGGATTTTCTGGGTACAGGGACAATAGTGGACTTTTTCAGACAGGTGGGGATGACAGACTGTTCTAAGGACAGGTTGAATATGTCAGTGAATACCGGGGCCAGTTGGTCGACACAGACTTTTAGGACGCGACCGGGGATGCCGTCTGGTCCTGCTGCCTTCCTGGTATTCACTTTCTTAAAGGTCCTTCTCACCTCATGTTCTGTTATCCAAAGCGACTTACCAGTTCTGTATGACAAGTCATCAGGAAGGGCACGACTCTATCAGCTGAGTAACAATGTTCATCAAAGTGTTGAGTGCTACAGTGTATGTTAGTTTATTAAACCATTGCAGTGGCCTGTAGGCAGGCCCGGACTGGCCATCGGGAGCACCGGGAGTTTTCCCGGTGGCCTGGCCTGGACAGAAAAAATAAAAATTATAAAAAAAAAAAAAAAATTAAAAAAGAAATTATAATTTTTTTTTTTTTTTGCCAGGTAATTGTTTCTAGTTGTGGCGGCGGCGCGGCGCGATAGTTAGATAACCTAGGTGGGTTGGGAACAACCAGGATTTCACTGTCTGCGACAGAGTTGGAGAATTATCTGACTCTCTCTCCCTCACGCGGATCACACACACACAATGGAGCCGTGCTGCCGCCTGTGATTGGTGGAGGCGGGACCAGGCGATAAAACTGATTGACAGCGGAGGTGTCGAATGGAATGGCAGATGGCACTCAGATGCAGAATAACAGCCAGGCAATGAGGCAGGTAGTGAGGGACTCGGGAGAGATACAGTAGAGCAAAAGTCAATTAACGTTGATGTCAAGATGGACAGTGGAAGAAAGAGAGGGTGGAGGAGAGAGGGATAAAACAAAGAAAAAGAAAGGCCCTTACAGGAGATGCTGCTAAATCCGGCAACATTTATCAAATGTTTTCTTGCACCAAGGTCAAGAAACCAGCAGGTTAGTCAGTGATAAAAATAAGCATGTGGATGTTAGCTAGCTAACGTTACCATGCAATGCATCATCTCCCCTGTCAAAAGCCCAATGTTAAATCTGCCAAGAAACAAATAAATAATTTAACCCTTGTGTCTGAAAACTAAAGTGTTATACTCTTACCATATTAGGGGACTAAATTGAAAAACGCCATAAAAAGATTATATGTTGAAATAATTTCCCACTTTCGTTTCCATAAATATTTTATTCAACTTCAGATTAAAAATGAAATACTCCCACTTTTCTGAAAGGAGTTTTTAAATCTGACATTACAAAAAACAATATGTGGTGGTTATGATTGGGGCTGAAGTTGAATAAACAATTTATGAATAAATAATTCCAAAATAATTCAAAGATTACACACCTTTGTCAGATATATTGGCTACAAACATGATCACTGCAAAGTTATAAAAAAATAAGAATCTGATCAGACACAAGGGTTAAGTTGTTGTTCCCTTTCTAATTTCCTCAAAAACATCTAGTCTAGTTAATGTGATCAATATTATATGACAATTGATGCTTTTTGTTGGAAATTTCAGTCAGTGAGCTCATACTTTGAGCTAATTTTATAGTTAAAATGATTGAGACAACGCAATCTTCTGTCTTCGTTGTGCATGCATGCGTGTGCTCACCACGCGCGATACATGTGTCACTATTCTGGCAGTGGCTACTGTTATTATAGTATTGTTAATGAAAGGTCTGTTATTTAATGTTTGTGTAAAGGGCTATTTTAACTGTTGATGGGTAGTGCATCAGTAAAGTGAATATGGTATTGTGTTCCTGCTCTGTTTGAATAGGTGGAGAGAGTGGTTAACTGTATTATAATAGTAAATAGAAAAATATGTTGTGCTCTTGCTTTTTTACTTTTGAAGGTGGAGAGAGTAGCATTGCTAGTGCCACAACAGTTTTATTTGAGGTTCATAACAGTACATTGTACTAAGCAATTGTTGGCTCATTAGTTTGTGATTCACATGCACAAAAATTCACCAGAATGCAGGAAATTAAGTCTTTGTAACAAAAGAAATCCTGGTGAGGGACCCCCAGACCCCCCGCTTAAAAAGTGGCCTGATTGGGGCTATATTTCGCGCTATATCTCCCGGTATGAATTATTTCCCCAGTCCGGCCCTGCCTGTAGGCTGTTGTTAATTACAGCCTCAAACCGTGCATAGAAGGTATTGAGCTTGTTTGCCAGGGAGATATCATTATTCAGCATGGGGGGGGGGGGGGGGGTGCCTTTGTAGTCTGTCATCGTTCTGAGGCCCCGCAACATACCTCTGGAATCAGCCTGTTCTGAATTTCCACCTTATCCCTGTAACACCTTTTTGCCTCTATTTACTGTCAGCACTATGTTTGTTTACCAATGATTTTAACTTTATTGCCATGAAATAGAACGTAGTTTGTTTCTTTACTTTTCTGTGAACGTCTAGAAAAGAAGCGCGTCTCAATCTGATGAAAAATGGCGGAGTATTTTTCATTACAAAAAAGTAACTGTACTTACAGTACATTTACATTTTGTCATTTAGCTGACGCTTTTATCCAAAGCGACTTACAAGGTCTGTACGACAGGTCACAGTAGATTTCATTCACAGTCTTTGCTGCCCTGTTATGGGCGCCTGGTGGTACTAACTCCAGATTGAACTCTGCCATTGGAGGAGATTTGGCCCAATCCATAGATGTATGACTTGGCCATAATAAGGTAATTTATAGGCCTGATATTCTATATTCATATTTAAAATTGCATGTGTTTAGATGGCAAAATCCAGTACTTTATCTACAAAAATTATTAATTTGCTTAGCTTTTTTGTAAACTTGATCTGCTGAATGAGCTCAGTGGCAATGGTCAATGTTAGCTAGAACTGCCTCTCCCTGAACGTCAGCAAAACAAAAGAGATGATTGTGGACTTCAGGAGGTCGGGGGTCAAGGACTACAGCCCCCTCAGCATCGACGGGGCACCGGTTGAGAGAGTGAACAGTTTCAAGTACCTCGGAGCCCACATATCCGAGGACTTGACATGGACCACACACATTGACAGTGTTGTGAAGAAGGCACGACAACGCCTCTACTTCCTCAGGCGCCTAAGGAAGTTCCAAGTCAGTCAGAAAATCCTTAGGAACTTCTACTCATGTACAATAGAGAGCATCCTGACCGGCAACATCACCTCCTGGTTTGGGAATAGCACTGCACAAGACCGTAGCAGACTACAATGAGTGACACGTTCAGCCGAACGCACAATTGGAGGGGGGCTTCCCACCCTCCAGAACATTTACAACAAGCGGTGCAAGGGGAAGGCTAAGAGAATTATTAAGGACTCGAGCCACCCGAACAACTGCCTCTTTGAACTGCTGCGGTGAGGCAAGCAATACCGGAGTCTTAAGGCGAGCACAGAAAGACTCAGAAGAAGCTTCTATCCCCAGGCCATCAGGCTGCTAAACGAACAATAATCACTATGCAACAACCATCAAATGCACACAGCACACACACCCACACGCACACACTCACTCAAACAAACAACACACTGCAGCACCCACTCTCCACACTTTAGATCACACAAACACACTTACACTTTATATTTATTGATAAAGGATTTGCACTACAACTCGTACACCTACTGTGAATTGTACCTAAATTGCACCTCGTCCCATTTCTCCATTTCTGCCTTGCACTATATAGTATTGTATATTAGTACACTGCACAGTATTGTATATTGTATGGTAACTACGTCTATTCTGCATCGAACATTGTACATATGTCTAAACTGAACTTGAACATGGTATTATTCACCGTCAAAGAAAGAATTTATTATAATAATAATTTATATTCTCCTTTGGTTCATTACGATTTACTTACTCAAGCATAATAATAATAATAATAATAATAATAATAATAATAATAATAATAATAATAATAATAATAATAATAATAATAATAATAATAATAATAATAATAATAATAATAATAATAATAATAATAATAATAATAATAATAATAATAATAATAATAATAATAATAATAATAATAATAATAATAATAATAATAATAATAATAATAATAATAATAATAATAATAATAATAATAATAATAATAATAATAATAATAATAATAATAATAATAATAATAATAATAATAATAATAATAATAATAATAATAATAATAATAATAATAATAATAATAATAATAATAATAATAACACTTTTCATACAGAAATTGCAGTTCAAAGTGCTTCACAGCAGTAAAAAAATACAGGCATAAGCGAGCATAAAAAAGATAAAAGAGGTAGCAATGTAAGGTAAATCACAGTTTTTCACATTTACATTTAGGATCTAACATCCCAATAGGCCTCTCTTGTTTACGGTTTCATTCAGTAATACAAATAATAAAATAGAATAGACCGAGTAAAAAAGTGTGGTTTGATTCAGTTAAAAAATAGGCAATACTAAAAATAATAAAATAGAATAGACATCAGTAAAACAGTGTGACAAAATAGTTCAATACAAAATATACAATTACATTTACAATAGAGCAATGTATCGCTCATAACACTTTGAGTTTCTTTACAAAGTTCAGTTCTAAATGACTTTATAGAACAACAGAGCAGTGCGTCGCTCTCAACTTAACAACAGTGCATCGCTCTCAACACTTTATAGAACAACAGAGCAGTGCATCGCTCTTAACTAAATTACAGTGCATAAGAGTTTGTGTCAGGATATCCCTGATGTTTCATTTAAATGTCTGAGCAAAGAGAGGTTATCTTCGTGCATATCGACATTGTAGTAGCCGGAAGTGAGGTCCATGGTGGATAATAGACAAACGTGGATTGGATAATTATTGTGTAATGATCATAATAACATCCAGTATTCCTCTTGTAATGATACCACTAACGTAAACACTGGTGTAGTAGCTCACAAGGAAACGCCGACCAGCCAATGAGAATCCTTAGAACAAAGTAAACACTATTCTATTGGTTATTAGTTACCTTGGCAAGTGGAATCACAATCAACTCCGTTACACCCAGAATACTGTTTTTGAACTCACAAGAAAAACAATGAAAGTGATGGGTTTTTTTTGTCTGGGAGCCTGTTCTTTGATGGCTTTATATGAAAAGAAAGTTTGAGCAAAAGCGGAGCCTTGTCTTGGAACACTGCAGTCACCCCTAGAGGTGGACATAGAGGCTCTGCTCAGTGACTCAGAGCGAGACTGCACAAATTAATTCAGCGGGGGGGTGGTACCTGGTAGGATCATAGCGTTCAGATAGGTCTTTGTGGTTTCAACTTAGTCAGGGCTGCCTGCGATAATGCCTATGCCTATGGGGGCAGCGGTGGCCTAATGGTTAAAAGAAGCGGGTTGTGGGGGCGGTCAGGTGGCGTAGCGGAGATTGCGTTCGTCACCAACCCTGGAGACGCTAGGATTCGCCTGTTCGAATCCAGCTCACAGCTCCGGGGTTGTCACCAGCTTGGCTGGCCATTCACACTAATACAATTGGCAGTATTAGAGGGTGGGAGAAGCTGGCGGGGTGGGTCCGGGTCGTTGTAAACAGCGACTCCTACAGTTCGGTCGGGGCGCTTGCTAAGTGCGGATAGGATCTAAGTGGGATAGTGTGATCCTTCCACACGCTACGCCCTCTCAGTGAGAATCCGCGCTGCCAGGTGAAAAGAAGCGGTTGATTGGCTAGACGTGTGTCGGAGGAAGCACGTGATCGTGATAGCCTCCACTCTCCCAGACCGACTGTGGGGGGTAAGTGCGCAGCGACCAGGAAGGGGATTGGGAATTGGCATAACGACTAACATTGGGATGGGAGAAAATCGGAGGAAAAAGGAGGGGAAAAAAAATTAAAAAATAAAGAAAGAAAATAAAAAAAATAAGCGGGTTGTGACCGGAAGGTCGCTGGTTCGATCCCCCGGACCGGCAGGAAAAAATCTGGGCTGGTGAAGTGAATTAATAACTCTCTCCTATCCCCTTAACACCAACCGCTGAAGTGTCCTTGAGCAAGGCACTTAACCCCCAACTGCTCCAGTGGAGTTGCTCAGTGGCCAATGGTGGCAGACTGTGGTTGTACTGGGCAGCTCCCAGGTGTGAATGGAACTGTGTGAATGTGAAGCAGGGCGTTCCTGAAAAAGAGCATCTGTGCTCAGCGAACCTACCCTGGGTAAATAAAGGTTAAAAAAAATAAAGTCTATGGGCCATTAGAAGAACTTGCTAGGCCCAGGGCCTGGGACAACATGGCAGCTACGATTAGCGTTGCTCTGTTCAGCAGCAGTGTCACCATAAGCACTGCTTACGTGAATAACTTCTTTCATTGCAGGAGGATGACGATAGCCTTCACTTCAAGAATGAAATCACCAGCATTGACAACAACATCAATGAAATCATCACCAGGGGACACCATGTGGAAGTGAAGTTCTGCTGCCAGTACAGCAAGCGGGAAAATGTGTCCTTGAGTTTCTCCGTGCACAGGAGCAATGTCACGTTCAAGGAGAAAGGCTTTGGTACATTCACCTACCAGTTCGAGTTCTTCCGCAACAACCATTTTAGCCCAATAATTGATCCCAGTTACTACCCATTGGAGTTTGATGTGGGGGAAAAGATTTACATGGAGATAGATGCCACGTCTACACTCAACGAAACCGAGCTGTTTGTGGAGTCCTGCAGTGCTGCACCATATGATACTCCCAACTACTCGCCAGTCTACCCCATCATAGAAAATGGGTAAATATAGATACAGTAACTGATGGACTACTGTTTTGTTTATGAAAGTCAGTGTCATGTTGTTAGGTTAGAATGTCCCTAATAGACTCGTTATTTAGGCTAACATCTTTCTTTCAACTGTTTTGTGTAAGTAAAACCAATTCTAAGGACTGAACATCCAATATGAATTTTGTTTTCCTTTTACCAGGTGTATCATCGACCAGACGGTTGAAGTCTATCCGTCCAGCCCGAAATATTTCAGGTTCGGAATGGAGGCCTTCAAATTCATTGGATTGTATGACCAGGTAAATACATTTTCTGTAGATATGATGGAGCAAATTACTACATAGAAATTGTAATTTTAGTTAAAATCTATCCATCATGCTACCAAATAGCCTATATGCTGTGATATCTATGATTGCTCAATCTAATGATTTCAGCTTGAAGTTTTTCTTTGTGTGGTCTGCCCTCAACTCTGCTTTTATAAAATGTAAATCTATCTTTGAAATAAAATTCAGAGAGTCCTTCTGCATTTACTGTGAGTCTGATGGTTTACCGACGCCCACTAAAGGTTTACATCAGCTGTACGGTCATGGTGTGTGAAGCTGGGGAGCCCAACTCCAGGTGCTCTCAGGGATGCACCAGCTCTCCTTCTCCTAATGGTCGGCATCATCATCGTGGCAAGAGAGCGGCCGCCATCCAGACTACAAGCCACTTCATTTCCCAGGGTCCCCTGCGCCTGAGAAAGACGTCTGCAACCACAGGTAATTGTAAACCTTGTCTTATGGACACCAGGAATTAGAAACAAGAATAAAATGAAACCACAGGTAATTGTAAACCTTGTTTTATGGACACCATGCAGGAATTATAAACAAGAATTAAATGAAACCACAGGTCATTGTAAACCTTGTTTTATGGACAGTGATGCCAGTAACTAGTTACTCTAATCTGATAACTTTTTCAGTAAATAGTCATCTAACTTGTTACTTTTTACAAGCCAGTAATCTGATTAAGTAAGTGGCTGTGCGTTACTATCTCATAATGCTGATGATAAGAGAGCCAGGGGTACAGTCAGCTAGACCAGAGATGGGACGTGCGCTCGTGCACGCATGCACGCTCACAGCCTCACACACATGTTTACGTTTATAGCTGATTTTAGAATGGCTTCAGCATGAAGTTAAATCAACTATCCAGTTAGTTTTATAGTGTCATTTGGCTACTTGAGAGAGAGTGAGAGTGAGAGAGAGATATTCATGTTACGCGTGACTTGCGGATGGCAACTGATGGCAACTGATGGCTGATGACATCTCATGATGACCTGTCTGAGCAGCCAATCATGATTTATGACATTATGCACTTTCAATAAAGCATTATTTTAAAAAAGAAACTGTTGTCATTCTTATGTTGTGGCAGCAGCAGGGATGACGACGACGACTTCGTAACCTAGTTACTTTGATAATCAAGTAATCAGTAAAGTAACTAGATTACTTTTTAAATGAGTAATCAGTAATCAGATTATTTTTACAAGTAATCTGTAGCATCACTGCTTATGGACACCAGGAATTAGAAACAAGAATAAAATGAAACCACAGGTAATCGTAAACCTTGTCTTATGGACACCAGGAATTAGAAACAAGAATAAAATGGGTGTTTACTAGCTTTGCTTGGCTCTCAAGACCTCTGACGATGCTGAGCTGAACTTGTGTTTTTCTTTCCTCTAGTGACCAATTTGAACATGAACCTGGTATTCATGGCTGGATGTCTTCTAGCTGCTGTTGGCATGATATGTGCAGTGGTCATCTACAAAACCAAGATGTCAAGTGTCAAATATCAACCTATGCCATCAGTTGAAAATAAATAGGATGGTTTACGTTTGAGGAATAATTTGATGGGAAACATTCTCAGATACTATTGTCAGATTTGATTAACAATCAGTAATTGTGTTTCTTGACATACATTTGAGAGGTATGACCACACAAGACTAAACCATGTATAATTTTAGCAAGCAATGACACTTTGTATGGTTAGAAGGAGTTTAGTAAATTAGTTCAGTAAATTACTTGTAATCAATGATATGTTTAAATCTATAATCAGTCGTTTCAACCTGTAACTTTTGCAACAATGACAATCAATGATGCTTCATTATTACCTATGTAAACCTGTGTAAATGAAATGTGGGTGTTTCTTTGTCTTTAAAACGGTTATGCTAATCATATTATACATATATATGTGCCCATATATGTCTTTTATTTGTGCCAAGGTGGTTGGCTGATGTTGGGGCTCTCACATAGGATTAGTGAGGGAGGGGGGCGGGTAGGCAGTGGAAACCATCTCAGGTTTTACATCTGAAAGAGACAGGAAATAAGTTGTGTATTCCTTTACCTTAAACAATTATCTCTATTTTGATTTATACTGGGAGTATATCCGAAGCCATTTTAGTTACAAGTGCCTTGTGTACTCTCTTCCTGTGCCTGGGGTGAATGTATTTGGGAGTGTGTGATTGCTGGCAGACTTGGCCCAGTGACATTGTGTCTGCCAATCAAGGATTTCTGTTTATTAAAATATTTTCTTGCTATGTTTATTGGACAATGTTATCTATAATGTAATTATTCTTATTATGCTCATTGGTTGATATGTTATGCTATTCTCACTTCATGGCTGAATCCTGGGCTCAGATAGTCACCTAAACTTCTATATGGGTTAACTACCTTACAATTTACATATGAACTGAAAGAAGCCATCTATTTAGCCACAATCAATTAAATAAACATTATGTAGCCTGTGTTAACTTACTTCCAATATCTCTCTCTCTCTCACACACACACACACACACACACACACACACACACACACACACACACACACACACACACACACACACACACACACACACACACACACACACACACACACACACACACACACACACACACACACACACACACACACACACACACACACACACACACACACACACACACACACACACACACACACACACACACCACAGTTGAAATAAACCACTGACATATTATGCCTCATTTACATCATGCATTTGTGGTAAATAAAGAGATGATAATCCACTCCCCTTAGTAATTTATCTTGAGCAAGACTGGCATGATGGAGGGGGTCTGAACCACTACACCATCTGAGTCTGAGAGGAGAGGAGGGGGTCTGAACCACTACACTATCTGAGTCTGAGAGGAGAGGAGGGGTCTGAACCACTACACTATCTGAGTCTGAGAGGAGAGGAGGGGTCTGAACCACTACACTATCTGAGTCTGAGAGGAGAGGAGGGGTCTGAACCACTACACTATCTGAGTCTGAGAGGAGGGGTCTGAACCACTACACTATCTGAGTCTGAGAGGAGAGGAGGGGTCTGAACCACTACACCATCTGAGTCTGAGAGGAGAGGAGGGGTCTGAACCACTACACCATCTGAGTCTGAGAGGAGAGGAGGGGTCTGAACCACTACACTATCTGAGAGGAGAGGAGAGGAGGGGTCTGAACCACTACACTATCTGAGTCTGAGCAGGAGAGGAGGGGTCTGAACCACTACACTATCTGAGTCTGAGAGGAGGGGTCTGAACCACTACACTATCTGAGCAGGAGAGGAGGGGTCTGAACCACTACACTATCTGAGAGGAGAGGAGAGGAGGGGTCTGAACCACTACACTATCTGAGAGGAGAGGAGGGGTCTGAACCACTACACTATCTGAGAGGAGAGGAGAGGAGGGGTCTGAACCACTACACTATCTGAGTCTGAGAGGAGAGGAGGGGTCTCAACCACTACACTATCTGAGTCTGAGAGGAGAGGAGGGGTCTGAACCACCACACTATCTGAGTCTGAGAGGAGAGGAGGGGTCTGAACCACTACACTATCTGAGTCTGAGCAGGAGAGGAGGGGTCTGAACCACTACACTATCTGAGTCTGAGAGGAGAGGAGGGGTCTGAACCACTACACTATCTGAGTCTGAGAGGAGGGGTCTGAACCACTACACTATCTGAGAGGAGAGGAGAGGAGGGGTCTGAACCACCACACTATCTGAGTCTGAGAGGAGAGGAGGGGTCTGAACCATTACACTATCTGAGTCTGAGAGGAGAGGAGGGGTCTGAACCACTACACTATCTGAGAGGAGAGGAGGGGTCTGAACCACTACACTATCTGAGTCTGAGAGGAGAGGAGGGGTCTGAACCACTACACTATCTGAGAGGAGAGGAGAGGAGGGGTCTGAACCACTACACTATCTGAGTCTGAGAGGAGAGGAGGGGTCTGAACCACTACACTATCTGAGTCTGAGAGGAGAGGAGGGGTCTGAACCACCACACTATCTGAGTCTGAGAGGAGGGGTCTGAACCACTACACTATCTGAGTCTGAGAGGAGGGGTCTGAACCACTACACTATCTGAGTCTGAGAGGAGGGGTCTGAACCACTACACTATCTGAGTCTGAGAGGAGAGGAGGGGTCTGAACCACTACACTATCTGAGAGGAGAGGAGAGGAGGGGTCTGAACCACTACACTATCTGAGAGGAGAGGAGGGGTCTGAACCACTACACTATCTGAGTCTGAGAGGAGGGGTCTGAACCACTACACTATCTGAGAGGAGAGGAGGGGTCTGAACCACTACACTATCTGAGAGGAGAGGAGAGGAGGGGTCTGAACCACTACACTATCTGAGAGGAGAGGAGAGGAGGGGTCTGAACCACTACACTATCTGAGAGGAGAGGAGGGGTCTGAACCACTACACTATCTGAGAGGAGAGGAGGGGTCTGAACCACTACACTATCTGAGTCTGAGAGGAGGGGTCTGAACCACTACACTATCTGAGTCTGAGAGGAGAGGAGGGGTCTGAACCACTACACTATCTGAGAGGAGAGGAGAGGAGGGGTCTGAACCACTACACTATCTGAGTCTGAGAGGAGAGGAGGGGTCTGAACCACTACACTATCTGAGAGGAGAGGAGAGGAGGGGTCTGAACCACTACACTATCTGAGAGGAGAGGAGGGGTCTGAACCACTACACTATCTGAGAGGAGAGGAGAGGAGGGGTCTGAACCACTACACTATCTGAGAGGAGAGGAGGGGTCTGAACCACTACACTATCTGAGTCTGAGAGGAGAGGAGGGGTCTGAACCACTACACTATCTGAGAGGAGAGGAGGGGTCTGAACCACTACACTATCTGAGTCTGAGAGGAGAGGAGGGGTCTGAACCACTACACTATCTGAGAGGAGAGGAGGGGTCTGAACCACTACACTATCTGAGAGGAGAGGAGGGGTCTGAACCACTACACTATCTGAGAGGAGAGGAGGGGTCTGAACCACTACACTATCTGAGAGGAGAGGAGGGGTCTGAACCACTACACTATCTGAGTCTGAGAGGAGAGGAGGGGTCTGAACCACTACACTATCTGAGCAGGAGAGGAGAGGAGGGGTCTGAACCACTACACTATCTGAGTCTGAGAGGAGAGGAGGGGTCTGAACCACTACACTATCTGAGTCTGAGAGGAGAGGAGGGGTCTGAACCACTACACTATCTGAGCAGGAGAGGAGAGGAGGGGTCTGAACCACTACACTATCTGAGTCTGAGAGGAGAGGAGGGGTCTGAACCACTACACTATCTGAGTCTGAGAGGAGAGGAGGGGTCTGAACCACTACACTATCTGAGTCTGAGAGGAGAGGAGGGGTCTGAACCACTACACTATCTGAGCAGGAGAGGAGAGGAGGGGTCTGAACCACTACACTATCTGAGTCTGAGAGGAGAGGAGGGGTCTGAACCACTACACTATCTGAGAGGAGAGGAGGGGAGGGGTCTGAACCACTACACTATCTGAGCAGGAGAGGAGAGGAGGGGTCTGAACCACTACACTATCTGAGTCTGAGAGGAGAGGAGGGGTCTGAACCACTACACTATCTGAGTCTGAGAGGAGAGGAGGGGTCTGAACCACTACACTATCTGAGAGGAGAGGAGGGGTCTGAACCACTACACTATCTGAGTCTGAGAGGAGGGGTCTGAACCACTACACTATCTGAGCAGGAGAGGAGGGGTCTGAACCACTACACTATCTGAGTCTGAGAGGAGAGGAGGGGTCTGAACCACTACACTATCTGAGAGGAGAGGAGAGGAGAGGAGGGGTCTGAACCACTACACTATCTGAGTCTGAGAGGAGAGGAGGGGTCTGAACCACTACACTATCTGAGTCTGAGAGGAGAGGAGGGGTCTGAACCACTACACTATCTGAGTCTGAGAGGAGGGGTCTGAACCACTACACTATCTGAGCAGGAGAGGAGAGGAGGGGTCTGAACCACTACACTATCTGAGTCTGAGAGGAGAGGAGGGGTCTGAACCACTACACTATCTGAGTCTGAAAGGAGGGGAGGGGTCTGAACCACTACACTATCTGAGTCTGAGAGGAGAGGAGGGGTCTGAACCACTACACTATCTGAGTCTGAGAGGAGAGGAGGGGTCTGAACCACTACACTATCTGAGTCTGAGAGGAGGGGTCTGAACCACTACACTATCTGAGTCTGAGAGGAGAGGAGGGGTCTGAACCACTACACTATCTGAGTCTGAGAGGAGAGGAGGGATCTGAACCACTACACTATCTGAGCAGGAGAGGAGAGGAGGGGTCTGAACCACTACACTATCTGAGAGGAGAGGAGGGGTCTGAACCACTACACTATCTGAGTCTGAGAGGAGAGGAGGGGTCTGAACCACTACACTATCTGAGAGGAGAGGAGAGGAGGGGTCTGAACCACTACACTATCTGAGCAGGAGAGGAGAGGAGGGGTCTGAACCACTACACTATCTGAGCAGGAGTGGAGGGGTCTGAACCACTACACTATCTGAGAGGAGAGGAGAGGAGGGGTCTGAACCATTACACTATCTGAGCAGGAGAGGAGGGGTCTGAACCACTACACTATCTGAGCAGGAGTGGAGGGGTCTGAACCACTACACTATCTGAGAGGAGAGGAGAGGAGGGGTCTGAACCATTACACTATCTGAGAGGAGAGGAGGGGTCTGAACCACTACACTATCTGAGAGGAGAGGAGAGGAGGGGTCTGAACCATTACACTATCTGAGAGGAGAGGAGGGGTCTGAACCACTACACTATCTGAGAGGAGAGGAGGGGTCTGAACCACTACACTATCTGAGCAGGAGAGGAGAGGAGGGGTCTGAACCACTACACTATCTGAGAGGAGAGGAGGGGTCTGAACCACTACACTATCTGAGTCTGAGAGGAGAGGAGGGGTCTGAACCACTACACTATCTGAT
This sequence comes from Notolepis coatsorum, assembly GCF_963971535.1. NCBI lineage: Eukaryota > Metazoa > Chordata > Actinopteri > Aulopiformes > Paralepididae > Notolepis > Notolepis coatsorum. Next base: position 103,775,634 of record NC_140175.1, read on the forward strand.
TCTGAGAGGAGAGGAGGGGTCTGAACCACTACACTATCTGAGTCTGAGCAGGAGAGGAGGGGTCTGAACCACTACACACTATGAGTATGCTGCAGGTGGTGGGTGCCCTGGCCAGTGATAGGTGCATAATTCAGTGTGCGCTAATTGCATGCAAGTGTCCAATCATATAAATAGGGTTATGAAATAACTACTGTTCTAACTAATAGAGTACGCTCAGTAGAGCACAAATCTCCACCAGGCGGTATGCCTATATTCTGGAGTCGATAGATGAGGGCTGTTGCAGACGGTTTAGAATGCCAATTTGTCCTCCATGTTGGAAGAAAAAACTGTTTCTATGCAAAACAACATAGCTATTATCTAGTCTAACTAGATTAAACATCCAGTCAGACAGTGTGTTCAATGTGCCTGCCTCATCCTCTGGAGTGGACATCCCAAGGGGGACTCAAAATAGCACACAAGTAGTTCAACAAACCGATAGTTATGTAGTATAACTCTAGTTATATGAATGCAGAAAAAGCATCTTACAGTACTTCGCCTATTGGACAGCTCTGTGTGACAATAGCGCACCAGCTGAAATAATGTACTAATGCACCAAACAAACAATTATCTGTACGAACAAAGAATGTGTGGATGAGTGAAAAGTGAAGTGTGGTGCTGTGTGGTGTAAATAGTAGTATTCAAATATCAAAGATCAAAATGGGTAGAGGTCAACCTGTTCCTGGTAGATGGAAAAGCACAATGGGTGAGTTAACCAGGGACACATATATGCATGCAGGCAGCTCTCACTGCCTAGGTGAGTCCAATGGACCTATCTCAAACCCTGCCCTCTTTTCTTGATCCTCCAATCACAACTGTCGCTTACCTCGGACAAACATAAGTTTGTCCGAGGTAAGCGCCAGTTGTGATTGGAGGATCAAGAAAAGAGGGCAGGGTTTGAGATAGGTCTATTGGGACCATAAACTGTCCCTTCAAAATGGATTAAAGAAATGCGTATAATATCACGTATCAATATAAGCGTTATACGGGATTTGGTCTAGTATATTTCCTGGAAGCTGAGATACAGGGCTAATAGCTAATAACGTTATATCCAATGGCATTTCCGTTATACAAATGCTACAGTTAAAACTCAAACTGCATATGATCGGCACAATCCCCAAGCATGTACAGTATGCATGAAAGGGGGGGGGGGCGGGGGATGTCGTTTCTTATTATTGATTACCAATAACCGTGTTCGTCTAACTAGCCACATAGGCCGATCGGATGGATGGCTATCAAAAAAAAAACACAGATCGGGATGTACTTTATGTAAAAAAGATCTTACCGTGGTCCGGTGGGATCCCCACGAGCATTTCCCCGTTATCGATCGCCATCTGGTAGATCGATATGTCCATTGGCTGATGATAAATCCCCTTATTGCATGGTGAAATCTGCGATGCAAAACGTAATCCAAGCTACAGGCTGCAGATGCAGAATTGAGCTAACATAAAACTCCATTGAAAGTCAAAACAAATAGTCCACCGTTCTGCCACAGGGCACACTGCATTATCGTGATAGCGCCCCTAAGAGGAT
>NC_140175.1:103779702-103929702 GCF_963971535.1 Notolepis coatsorum
CATAACGTTAGCATGGTTTGTGACTCTACAACAGGGCTATTGAACTGGCGGCCCGCGGGCCAGATCCGGCCCGCGGGATGATTCTGACCGGCCCGCCAAAGATTACATGATAATAAAAAAAAATAAAAAAAAATAATCTTTTTTTTTTTTTACTTTTTTCTTTTCATGTCAACGTTAACACGCACAATTGAGCCAAAAGTCACTCAATTAATGACAGATTTCATTGATAAATTGAGGGAAAACTTTGCAAGTCGATTTGATGAATTTGACATGTCCAGAGAATTGATGCATTTTGTGAGCAACCCATTTGCCAATGTAGCTGCTATTTCCACAAAAGGACAAGAGTTCCTTGCATCACTTCACATTGATGAAGGTCTCCTGCAACTTGAAATAATTGACATGCAAGCATCATCTGCTCTGAAGCAGGCACTTGAGAATGAATCCACCACAACATTTTGGATAAAGTGTATTCATGTCAAGACATTCCCCAAAATAAAAACGCTGGCAATATCTGTGCTAACAATGTTTGGCTCAACATACACCGGTGAATCCAGTTTCTCTCACATGAATGCCATTAAAACAAGCAACGTGCCTCCTTGACAAATGAGCATTTGCATCACTGTTTGCGGGTAGCCCTCACTTCCTATGAACCCTCTTTCTCTGCCATTCCCCAGTCAAAGAAGTGCAATCGCTCTCATTAGATGTGTGTATGTAGGCTAGGCCTGTCTGCCCCCCACCCCCCTGATGTTTGAGAGTTAAGAGTGGACAATAAGTGCTAATAAGATGCTGTGATTTGCTGTTGTTGCACAGACATAAAGCACTTTTTCATAAGCTCAGCTGCACTATAAACGTGTTTTTTTGTTCAAGTGTTGATGTTAGAATGTTCAGATGCACATCATGCACTTGTTTGTTTTTTATTTTATTTTTATATTGAAATGTTGAAGAGGAGATGTTGCAGTTGTTGCACAGTCATAAATGAAGCACTTTCTGCAGGATATGTTGCAGATGTGGCACATAAATTAAGCACTTTTTTTGAAAAGTATACTACTTTTGCAATGTAGTTAAATAAAAGTTGTGAAAATGTGGTTGCGTGTTGTGTCAAGTTTACATATATACATAGCACGGGGAGGCGCCGTGGCAGTCCGGCCCCTGGCCCCTTGGGTTTCTGACAATGTGGCCCCCTGAACAATTTAGTTGAATAGCCCTGCCCTAAATGTTCCATCATTTATTCTTTTGGTGTTGAAGGTCACGGAGCCTCCAGTGTAATGACTTGCAGACGCCAATGAGGCCAGTAGCTGCATTAAGAACACCAGTGTAGAAGAAGACATGGTGCCTGAAACTCAACTCCCTGCTTCAAATATCTGGTGCTGTGTCTCTCATCCACCATCCTTTTATATCATCTCTCAGGTCACGACAGCACATTAGAATGCAGAATGACTTGTAACGTTAGTTAAAGAAGACCTGTACGGCCCATGGGGACATTAACGTGTGTTGTCGGGCCCTATAAATAAATTTGATTTGATTTGATTTGATTTAGTGCCTGTCAGTACTTTCTCGTGGCGGGTCACATTTTTCTTTGTGGTTTCTTTGTGTTCTTTGTGTTTCTTTGGCAAAGCCTAAGTGGAAAGACATCAAATAAAAAGTAAACACATTCATATATCTTTCTGTAACTGAGGGGTACAATTCCCTGACTGTATTGAGAGTATGGTATATTAAACCACTACTTAGTTATGTACTTTAATTACTGGCCATACAGTACATGAATATATATGGTGAACACGCACACAAGAACACGGCATTGACACATTTCTATTTGGAGGGTATTTATTATTATCAAGCAAGCAACGTTAGGTTACAGATTGAGAATTATACTCGCGCTTGTAAGGCGACGAACACATGTAAAGTAGGTCAAGAGCGTAAGTCAATGAGAATAGTAAGATGGGTCTAAACTGACGCCACCTGTGGCATAGCAATTACATAAGGCACACTAGTACCAGCTGGAGACACTGGGGGGTTCCCTCCGGGTGTAAGGCCGGCAGGGTAGAGGAATGTTCGGGTGCAAAGTCTGGGTCAACGCGGAATAACGAGGCTCCAGATACAGGAGCCAGTGCAGTACTCCCTTGATCCGTAGACAAAGCAACAGCTATAATCCAGTATGCTCGACAGCATGGATGAAAGCTAGCCAGCCTCTTCCTAGAGGCGGGCTCGAGTGATGCTCCTCACGGGGGGTAGATCCCACACGATAGTGGGGTAGACGGTTCTCTGCTCCAGCAGTCACGGTACCAAAGCAATATAATCCAACCAGAAAAGGTTCTGCAGTCGCCGGTGTAGGTTCTCCGGTGTACATATCCAACGGTTCTCGTCTAGGACTCCTCGGGTGGGGGCACGAGTTTAGGCCGCCCAGCCTGGATAAGTGCACTAGCTATATACACGACGAACCGGTGGTAATGCTGGTCACTGAAGAACGGTAGCCGCACGATACACTATAAATGATAGACTATTACTTCACATTAGAATAAGTCGAACTCAACGGTACTGCGTTAAACTCTGACACTTTAGCAATCTATTCGCACGCGGTTCTCAAGGCTCTATTCAGAGGCAAAGTTGCCCACTTCACTACACGTTGTCTCGTGGTGAAGGCTTTACTAGTAATGAACGAATTGCTGCTGTTTCCACCTGCGCCGTATTTATACGTAAGGTGAATTATCTAGTGCCAACCTCAGTTCTGTCTCGTATTACTGCGCAGACTTGGACATGTTGAGACATGCCTTGGCGTTGCCTTTGAACTTGCCGTTGGGGGTATGGTCGTTGGCGCCTAGGGGTCGCTGTCCAATAGGAGAACGAATATTATGGTCTGGTTTGTACCCAGGTAAAGGGATATTCCGTGTATATATACAAAGAATATACAAGGGATATCAAACGATATACAAATATTATACAAGGGATCTCAAGCAATAAATATATATATTCGGTTTAATCTGACCCTTTGTAACACTTTCCATTTGCAATAATATAACAAAATATATACAAACATCTAAAACAGTCTTTCATTTACCCACTTATGATATATACAGAGAACACATTGATATTATAGCACATAATAGCACAACTGAGGACATTTTACCAGTAGCAGCAGGTGCTAGTCAGTTTGTGGAAATGGCAAGCGCATTATAAATCAATCTTCAATACGACTTTAAAAACATAGGCATTAACATTACATATGATATGCCTACATACATCTTGCCATAACGTTAGCATGGTTTGTGACTCTACAAGTACAACGCACGTTGGTAGCCCGCCAGCTCCAATACAGCCAGTGAAATCATTATCAGACAGACATCAATGAAATGCTAGCAGAGGAGAAAATGGGAGTCTGGGGCGGGATGTCGAAAGACAATGACGTTTATTCAACATTCAAGAAGGCTAACATACAAGTGTGTTTACTATTAACTCCAACCGGGACTATTGCCGCTTTTCAACTCGATTCGACTACTTCCACTGCAGGTAGAGTCGAGAACGAAGGTACCACGCGCTAAATTGTCCGTGCGGATCCCTCAACCTGAACCCATAGACTGTTCCGTGGGTGAATTACGTTAATCCACCACAGTTTCACAATTACTGTGTTGCACTCAATATTTAAATAATGTTAGTCTAAATAAATGTAGATGGACAATGTACGTATTTTAAAAATAGAATTAACAGAGCAGTGTTGTTTTGAAACAGTACAGTGTGTGTGTGTGTGTGCATTTGATTTATGCTGCATTTTATATTGATGGCCTTCTAATTTGTTTGTTTATTTATTTATTTTAAATAACACAGTGACACTTTTCCTTTTGATAAGAAATCCAGCCATATTCCTTTCACTGTATTTCAAATACTGCACTTTCATTTCAAGCGGAAAACGAATCTTTTGAACTGACGATCAGGGAAATGTGTGTGCCATTTTAAAGAAAGGAAAGTCTAGTGCTGGTTGAGCATATGCATACTTTATGTTGATGGCCTTTGTCTATAATGTATTAATATTATTTAGTTTGTTTGTGCACTAAGTTAATACTTTGACAAATGTAGCCTATATTTTTCAGGCAGTTCGATCTTTGTGTGCCAAACATTATTTAAGGCAAACCGCTGTAAACAAAATTAGTTTTCAAATAAATGAGAAGCATGTTTACAGTTTTGGAGTGTTAAATAAAAAGAATATTAAAACAAGGTATACCGAACCGAAAACCGTGATACAAACCGAACCGTGGATTTTGTGAACCGTTCCACCCCTACCCACTTTCAAAACCGCCCTCAAAGAGCACCTACGGGAGGCTGCAATTCGAAACTGTCCCCCGTAAATGTCCAAACCCCCCACCCAACCCCCTCCTAATGTACAGTTTCATCCCCCTCGAATGTATGTAGTTTCTGTTAGGGTCTCTGTTAACCCTTTCACTACCGCACTACCAAATGGTTAACCCTTTTCACTGCGACCATACAGAAGGTTCTATATCATACTAGCTTCCGCTCAGCGTCATCTGCACTTATCTCACTTCGTGCATATGCACTGAATAAAAACTCACAATGTACCTTTACATACCAACATTCGTCTGGCCACACCCCTATCCGCTACCTTCATAAGCAGGTGTGTGGCCCCACACTCGCCTCCTTCTTCACTTTCACCACAAGAAACTGCCTGTATACCAATCACTTGACAAGGGTATTAAGCTGAAGAAAGTTGAGTTACGTGTTTACATTTTTTCTTGCTTTTTTCTTTCTCTCATACTTTTACAAAGAAAAGAGCTAAGTCATAATGTTTACCTCGGAGGGTCGCGCTAGCAACGTTACCCTTCACCAGCGGTTCTTCATTTCCTCCTCTACCGTACGTCTTGGAGCGGGGTTGCCGCCACTGTCGTGGGCGGAATCCGCGCCCGGTAGGCGTCCGGTGGGTAGTTTGCCTCTCCAAGGAGCTGGTGCACCAGCGCCGTCTCCTGTGAGATGGCCTGGTTCCTGCTCTGGTTCCTTTGCCGCCGGAGAGTCGTCCGCTGTTGGGCGGCCGGCTCCTCTGGTGGCGGAGGATTTGAGACGCAAACTTTTTGCGTCTGCTCGCTCCCGTCGTAAGATGGTGGCTTGTAGACGCGAACGGCCTGATTTTGGGGAGTTGCTGGAGCCGGATGAGGATGCGTCTGCTTCTCCATGGCCGATGGAAACAGAGGACTACATGGTAGAGGCAGACGGGTTCTTGTTTGACGCCCCGGTGGAGACATGTCCGCCTCCCGTCCAGGTTACACTGGCGGGGGGTGATAGGTCTCCTTGGGGTCCCTCGTAAGCTGATGTTGGGTTAGAACCTCCGACTCAGCGGCGGGATGCCCTGCTATCAGCCACATCGGAATGTGGCTTTGCGATGTCCAGTAGTCTGCCGCATGTGAGGGACGCGAGCTCGGTGGGGGAAAGTGTGCAGGGGGAACTGCATGCTTTGTTCCCCGAGCTCATGCCGGCGGCGGCAGTCGCAAACGGCGTGCCGCTGCCGCAGCCACTGCCTGTTCCTGTCCCTGATGATCTCATAGGTCATCTATGGCAACGTCGTCCTGTGAGAGAGACTCTGCCCATTTTTCCCCTCGATGGAGGCCTACGTCCGTCAGGTTCCCCATGGGAAATCGGCGAGGCGGTTGGCTTACTGGAGTGACCAGTCATTCATCTCCGCGACTCAATCTCTGGCTGCCACATCTAACATCGCGCAGCTGGCGAGATTCATGTCCAAGATAATGACGGGCGGTACGGAGCTGACCGAAGTGCAACGTGATCAGCTCGCCCAGGTGGCAGGAGCCATCCTGCATCTGATCCAGCTGCAGGCCGTCGCCACTGGGAAAGTACGCGCCCTGGCCACTCTAGCCCAGCGCCACCTTTGGCTGGAGCAGGCGCGTGTGCCGGAGAGGAAGAGGACTCCACTTCTGATGGCACCCCTCTCCGATGTTGGGCTCTTCGGGTCGGCGTTGCAGCTGATGACCTCAACCTGCAGGGAAATGTAGGAGGAGCGTTCCGTGCTCCAGCCTCATTTCCCCCCGCCCGATGTCGCCGGTGGAGTCAGACGGAAGGCTCGTCGTCGAGGTTCCGCCGCCGAAGCTGCCGCTGCTACCACCGCCACTGCTGGTCCTTCAGCGAAGAAGGCCAGGAGGAGAGAGGGCACCTCGGCCACTGCAGCCGGCCCATCCACGCTCGGAGGTGACGGTAGGGATCGTCGAGACCAGCCTCCAGTCCTTTACCGTCCCTCCGGGGCTCCCCGGGGTGGCAAACCCCGAGCGGCTCGTGGCAGGCGTCGCTAGTGGCTTTTTCCCTCTATTGGTTCCCCCTGTTCCCTTCCCGGCCCAACATATGATTTTTGTCTAAAAATAAAAGGTCCCTCCTAGGAGGGACTGTATTTTGTTACAAACTGTGTGTTTATTCACTACATATGATGGGGATACGATGTGTGAACCTTCGCTAGTGTGGGTTTGATAGAAGGGCTAGACTTATAGTCTTGTTGGTCGCTACATTTCATGTTATAGAGCTTAAGCAAGGCCTGCAGCTTACACTCGGTTGAAAAAGGTTTTTTCTGCCTCAACCTGAAGATTAGGTTCTTCACATAAAGGTAGAGGTTAGTTGTGTGCTCTGTTGCTTAAACAGTGATATTGAGCCGCAACACTGTTGTGTTGGTCTGCAGTAATGCTTGTGTGTGTAAAGGTACCGCGGTCCTTCAGGCCGCTCTCTCTCTCTATCAAATCTTCAAGTTCAAGTTCAAGTTCTTTAATAGTTGTCATACAGAAGTACAGAATACTTTCATACAAAATGCTTCTTACTGTTACGCTCCAGAGACTGTGCTAGACAAGATAGTATCAAATAACATAATAACATAATATAGCATGAATTTAGAAGAAGAAAATGAGGTCACAGTGTTCGGTATAGACATATGTACAATGTTCTGAGTTACCATATAATATACAATACACAATACTATGCAGTGTACTAATGTACAGTACTATCTAGTGCAAAGCAGAAATGGGATGAGGTACAATTTTAGGTACAATTTACAGTAAGGTGTACGAGTTGTAGTGCAATCCTTCATCCATAAATATAAAGTGTGTGGAGTGGGTGCTACAGTGTGTTTGTTTAAAGTGAGTGTGTGCGTGTGGATGTGTGTGCTATGTGCGTTTGGTGGTTGTTGTTGTGTAGTGTTCATTCATTGTTCGTTTAGCAGCCTGATGGCCTGGGGATAGAAGCTACTTCTGAGTCTTTCTGTGCTCGCCTTGAGACTCCGGTATCGCTTGCCTGACCGCAGCAGTTCAAAGAGGCAGTTGTTCGGGTGACTGGAGTCTTTAATGATTCTCTTAGCCTTGCCCTTGCAACGCTTGTAGTAAATGTTCTGGAGGGTAGGGAGCCCCCCTCCAATTGTGCGTTCGGCTGAACGTGTCACTCTTTGTAGTCTGCTTCGGTCTTTTGCAGTGCTATTCCCAAACCAGGAGGTGATGTTGCCGGTCAAGATGCTCTCTATTGTACATGAGTAGAAGTTCTTAAGGATCTTCTGGCTGACTTGGAACTTCCTTAGGCGCCTGAGGAAGTAGAGGCGTTGTCGTGCCTTCTTCACCACACTGTTAATGTGTGTGGTCCATGTCAAGTCCTCGGATATGTAGGCTCCGAGGTACTTGAAGCTGTTGACTCTCTCAACCGGTGCCCCGTCGATGCTGAGGGGGCTGTAGTCCTTGACCCCCGACCTCCTGAAGTCCACAATCATCTCCTTTGTTTTGCTGACGTTCAGGGAGAGGCTGTTTTCCTGGCACCATCCCGCCAGGACCTTGACCTCTTCCAGGTAGGCCCTCTCGTCGTTGGCAGAGATCAGGCCCACCACCACTGTGTCGTCAGCAAATTTGACGATTGTATTGCTACTCCGCTGAGCCACACAGTCGTGTGTGTACAGGGAGTAGAGGAGGGGACTCAGAACACAGCCCTGGGGGGCCCCTATGTTGAGGGTGATGGATGAGGAGGTGCAGTTGCCTGCTCTCACCACCTGGGGTCTGCCAGTCAGGAAGTCCAAGACCCACTGGCAGAGGTCATAGCCCAAGCCCAGGTCCCTGAGCTTGGCTATGAGTATGGAGGGGACTATGGTATTGAATGCCGAGCTGTAGTCGATGAATAGCATTCTCACATAGTTCCCCTGCCTCTTGTCCAGGTGTGATGCTGCTGTGTGCAGCACATGGGATATGGCGTCCTCCGTGGACCTGTTGGGGCGGTATGCAAATTGCAGGGGGTCCATGTTGATGGGGAGGGAGGAGCAGATGTAGCCCTTTACTAGCTTCTCAAAGCACTTCATGGCTATGGAGGTGAGAGCTACAGGGCGGTAGTCGTTGAGGCAAGCAGGCTTGGATTTTTTGGGTACAGGGATAATAGTGGACTTCTTCAGGCAGGTGGGGATGACAGCCTGTTCTAAGGACAGGTTAAATATGTCAGTGTCTTGCAACATAAACACGGGTGTCGGGTTCATACATATATAAAACTTTGGCCTTGTTATAAACCCTGTTCACAGACTGTGGCTAGCGTGCATTGAGTTAGCTTTGCGCTGTCATTAGCATACTGGCTACTTAAGGTATCATTTGGCTGTTTGTTGTTGTCGTATTCGAGGGTTGGGCTTGCGAGGGGGTACCGGATAAACCCCTCCTTCCCTCTTCTGATTGGTCGGGGTTTTTTACCCTCTTTTTCATTCGGTCCGGCCAAGCTGTTAGGCAGCTTGGCACGGGGGGGGGGAAGGGTTTCCCTGACTACGCACCTATCATGGGCAGTTGAGTCATGGGATTCCCCCCGTCATAGAATACGTCACTGGGCACGTTTCTATTGGACGACGGCTTCCGTGAGTTTTTTCAGACTCATGTATGGTTCTGTTATTGTCAAGTTGTCGGGGCAGAGCGTGGGAACTTGGTGTTCTGCTACGCTCGATATATGTGTAACTTGAGTCTGTTGGTCACATGGCTCAATGTTACCGTGACTTTTCAATTCATGGCTCACGTGGGAAGTCTCTCTGAGGATTCCCGTCTCCTCCCTGTGGTGAGGGTGGCGGGATGTAAAAATGAAAAAAAAATTACCCTCAGCCGCGTCACATGGGATTCATGTCAGTCTGTGTTTTCTTTTTTTTTTAATAAAAAGAGGAAAGAACATGAAGCACGACGGCTCCTTGTCGTTCTCCCAGGCGACTTGGAGGAACAATGTCTGGTGTCTTGTTAGACTATCCATTGATGTGTTTGGGTCTCGACGCATACATAGTGCTGGCTCGGGGTGTTTCTGATAAGAATCACGCATGAGGCTGATACACCTTGGTTGCTCGTTATTAAAACAGCGTTTTTATAGGGCAACTGGGATGGAGGTTTTCTCTTCCGAGCGCCTGTTACTAGGTCTCGACGAATTCTCGTTCATATCTGGGGGATGTTAACGGAATAGATCAAAACATAGGTAGAGGGGTCTCACGCCCTTGGGGTGGGCCACTGAGCACGGTACGAATGGGACTGTCTGGGTGGTGCCCTCTTTGCATGTTTTAGATCGACACGTGTACTTACCCCCTCTCTTGGAGTGGGGATGTCGGCGTGATTAGGGCACGGGACTGGTTCTGGTCACACTGTTCCAGGTCAGTTAACCCGTTGTCCGCCGGGGACGCAGATCTGCTATTCTGATACCCTGAGGGACTTGTGCTTTTTTCAGGGGAAAAATGCCGGGTTGGCCTGGGTGTCACAGGGTTGGGCGTTATGGAGACCCTTTGTTGGGTACATGTTGTACCCTGTGCTATCATGAAGGGGCTGGTTCTCTATTCTTTTCGCCCCTCTCTTACGCATGGCGAAGAGGGGGCTGTTGGGGTGGTCTTATGGACCTCCTCTGGCATCCCTGTGTGCTTCCCGGTGCGCCGGGCCCAGTCCGAAGTTGTGTTTCGTCAACCCATAGGCCTGGGATAACCCCGTTTTGAAAACTGAAACACTTGTACTGCGGTATAGCCAGTGTATACCCGCAGGTGTGTTTTGGAGTTTTTTCTTGAGGGGTTATAGGAACAACCACCGCATGTGGTACCAAGAGGGTGGTTGATTCCCTGGTGTGTTGGAGCGGAGTCAACTCCCGGGTTACCCGGTTGAGTGTGCCCCTGCACGATCATGACGTCTGCCAATCGTGTCAGCCTTCTCTGCCTTTTCCCCTCTGGGTCGGGGTTTTTTGGTGGAGGCTTTGTCATGGTGCGCAACAATGCCAGCATACGCCCCTTCCGCCGGGGTGCTGTTTTCAGTTGACCCCTTTGGCGCCTGTCTCCTCCGCTCGGGTCAAATGCCTGCTGCCTGGATTGAGGGATCGACCCCTTCTGGAGGTCGTCTCCCCGGTGCGCTGCCTGCTCCCGCTGTAGTGTAGCCTCTTGAGTGCTTCGAGTTACAGCCATGCTGACTGCCTGAGTGTGCCAGGGTCAGTGTGCCAGGCAGTGTGCCTGCCTCTTGGATGGGCCCTGTCCGAATACGCTGGCGATGTGGGGGGCGGTGTCACTAGTGACCGCCTGGTGAGGTCTTGATGCTGTGGCGTCGTTGACCTCTATGGGCCCCCTTTTTCCGGGGGATCCAGTCCCTTCAGTGGGTCTGGGTCTTCCTTCGCACTCCGCTGCTACGGCCTTGCCACGGGGTTGAGTTTGCTCTTGACCCTGTGATTTTGGGGGCGGTAACAAGGTTTGTTCCTTCCGTTCGTTCCCTGGTGGCATGCGGGTTGTGCGTGTGCATAGTCGTGGGGTCAAGCCACGGTCTGCTCACCCTGTGCGTTGAGTTGCCCGAGTTCCTCTTCGCACGGTCGGATCCGTCTCCCTCCCGTCCTCCAATAGGGAGGGTATCCTCCATTAGGGAGGGTCGGGGGGCTCGGTCCTCCCCAGTTCTGATGGTTGTGGGGGGCCTCAGTGGGGTACATTTGTCGAGCTTCAAGCTCCCGCTCAGCTCCCGTTGTGCAGATGACGCTGAGCGGAAGCTAGTATGATATAGGGCCAGACGAATGTTGGTATGTAAAGGTACATTGTGAGTTTTTATTCAGTGCATATGCACGAAGTGAGATTAGTGCAGATGACGCTGAGCGTCACTAGTATTCATAGGCCTACGGTTATATTCATAACCTATCGTTAACCCTTTCACTGCCACACGACAAAGGGTAAAAACTAAGGCTGTCAAAGTTAACACATCATTAACGCGTTAACGGCACTATTTTTTTAACGCACGATTACAATTAGTTTTTTTTACTAGACTTCACTCAGGTGTATTATTGATACTCTCATTGATATGTTTGTTTCTGACTCAAAGTGTGTGTGAGAGAGAGAGAGAGAGAGAGAGAGAGAGAGAGAGAGAGAGAGAGAGAGAGAGAGAGAGAGAGAGAGAGAGAGAGAGAGAGAGAGAGAGAGAGAGAGAGAGAGAGAGAGAGAGAGAGAGAGGAGAGAGAGAGAGAGGGGGGGGTGAGTTCTCAGCCCTTGTGTGGGTGAATGTAACAAGTTCCTAACGTTTTCTTTCCCCTATTATTTCATGCACACTTTATTCATTGTTTTAAATTATTATTTTCTTTAAGTTATTAAGTTATTTTGTACATCACTCTGTTTTGAATTTGATGCAAATTTGCAATGCATGAGGGTCATAATTTTGTGTTAAATGGCTGCATAAAGCAAGCATTTGTTGACTCATGTTGATAAGAGTATTAAAACTTGAAAAAGATCAGTTTAAGGGATTAAAAAAAGAAAAAGAAATGCAATTAATTTGCTGTAGTGTCTGTAGTGTGATAGTAACCGTCTGTAGTGTGATAGTAAAGGGTTAACCTTCTGTAGTGTGGCAGTGAAAGGGTTAAACAGTACTTTATATTTGTATATCTTGTATGTCATAAATGTAACAGTACTGTATATCTGTATGTCATGTATGTCATAAATGTAACAGTACTGTATATCTGTATATCTTGTATGTCATAAATGTAACAATACTGTATATCTGTATATCTTGTATGTCATAAATGTAACAGTACTGTATATCTGTATGTCATGCATGTCATAAATGTCATGATATATATCCAGGCCCAGACTGGTCATCGGGAGCACCTGGCCTGTGCTGATTAAAAAAAAGAATTATATAATATATATATATTTTTTTTTTGCTGTCAGGCCCCATAACTTAGAAGCAGGCCAAGCCAGTGATTCTAGTTGCGGCGACGCGATAGTTAGATAACCTAAGTGGGGAACAACAAGGCACTTGTCAACTTGTCTTTATTGTCTTCAAAGAGCACTTATGCAATTACATGTATGCGACAACAATGTGAAACGCGCAGCCCTAAAAGAATGTGATTCCCTATACCCACCTTTAAAACCGCCCTCAAAGAATATACGGCAGGCTGCAATTCGAAACTGCCCCCTGTAAATGTCCAAACCCCCCAACCAACCCACCCACCCAACCCCCTCCTAATGTACAGTTTCCTCCCCCTCGAATGTATGTAGTTTCTGTTGGGATCTCTGTTAACCCTTTCACTACCGCACTACCAAATGGTTAACCCTTTTCACTGCGACCATACAGAAGGTTAACCCTTTCACTGCCACACGACAAAGGGTAAAAACTAAGGCTGTCAAAGTTAACGCGGCATTAACGCGCTAACGCACAATTCTCTTAACGCCACTATTTTTTTACCGCACGATTAACGTTATTGAGCGAGAGAGGGAGAGAGAGGGGGGGGTGAGAGAGATGAGGAGGGGACAAGAGAGAAAGAGAGCTGGGAGATGTGTGTGTGTGTGTGTGTGTGAGAGAGAGAGGGGGGTGTGTGAGGTCCTCAGCCCTTGTGTGGGTGAATGTAACAAGTTCCTAACGTTTTCTTTTCTTTCCCCTATTATTTCATGCACACTTTATTCATTGTTTTAAATTATTATTTTCTTTTAAGTTATTTTGTGCATCACTGTTTTGAATTTGATGCAAATGTGCAATGCATGAGGGTCATCCTTTTGTGTTAAATGGCTGCATAAAGCAAGCATTTGTTGACTCATGTTGATAAGAGTATTAAAACTTGAAAAAGATCCGTTTAAGGTAGATTTAGAAAAGAAAAAAAATGCAATTAATTTGCGATCAATCGTGAGTTAACTATGGACAATCGTGCGATTAATCAGATACAATATTTTAATCGATTGACAGCACTAGTAAAAACCTTTTCACTACCACACTACAGAAGATTAACCCTTTACTATCACACTACAGACGGTTAACCAGTGAAAGGGTTAAACAGTACTGTATATTAGTATATCTTGTATATGTCATAAATGTAACAATACTGTATATCTGTATGCAGTACTCGAGTTGTGAAAAAGAACAGGGGGCATGGTCAGGGCTGCAGATCTCATGACAAGTTTGGGGGGGGGGGGGGGGGGGGGGGGGACGCAGAGTAGGGGGGTCCGGGGGCAACGTCCCTGGTAGAACATTTATTGATTTTGTTTAATATAAATGCATTTTTATTCCAATCCCGATTTGTATTTGAGATTTCCAAATCCCATCGGACTTGACTTCTTGGTGTCCTCAGTGAGTGTAATACCAGCATTCAACTGTATGCGCCACAGCGGTTTCTATCATCATCATCATCATCATCATCATCATCATCACCACCCACGCTATGCATAAAATATATAGGTCCACGGAGAGGCACGCTGAGGAGGCTGTGCAAACTGCAATGGAATACGGGGCATCTCTCTCTCTTTACCTAATATTTAGTTTCTATCCTGACATTTTTCAGTTATATATTATGCCTATATATATTTTTTTTTAATGGCACTTTTTTATGAGGCTCAAAATGGCAGGTGCTCGAGCACCCCTTGGGCTCTATGTGTGCACATGCTTGCCCCTCCTAATGTACAGTTTCCTCGCCCTCGAATGTATATAGTTTCTGTTAGGATCTCTGTTAAACAGTACTGTATATTTGTATATCTGTATGTCATAAATGTAACAGCACTGTATATCTGTATGTCATGTCATAAATGTCATGATATATATATCTGTCTGTATGTTGTGTATGTCATAAATGTCATTATGAATTGAAAATTGGAGACCCTGATGTAAACAAGACAAAAGTCTTTCTCTGGTCTGCAACCCCTTAACAATTGTGTGTATTGAGCCGTACTGTATTGTACCCATTCTGCAATCTGTTAATACAATTTTCAATCAATCAATCAACCAAAGTGCTTCACAGTAAGTCGCATAGCTAAAAAAAAATAAGTTCTCCTAAAGTATAAGAAACAGACAGAGTACAGAGAGTAAACAGACAGAGAGTAATGCAGTCTAAACAGTCATACATCTTTTATTCAACTTCAGCCCTGATCATAAAAATCTTTTTTTAGATGTTTTGTTTTTTGTAATGTCAGATTAAAAATGAAATACTCCCACTTTTCTGAAAAGAGTTGTTAAATCTGACATTACAAAAAACTAAACATCCATCAAAATCAGTGTTGTTGCTAATCATTGACGCTAGCCTGTAATAATCCCCCCAGAAAAAAGAAAAATCTACTTTGTATTTGATATATTGAAAATATTTCTTTTTTTGTGTGGTTTTTAACAATAATTTGTGATGCCATCACACACGCTGGCATTTAAAGGGTAAAAATTCTAAAATTCCTGCACCAGAATGCAGGAAATTAAGTCTTTGTAACAAAAAAAAATTGCCTGACTGGGACTATATTTCGCACTATATATATTTATTGTCAAAAGTATGCATAATGTTGTGTTAATTCCACAACAAGAGACATGTTTCAGCGTCATGCGCACCCGGACTAACAGACTGAAGTTTAGTTTTTATCCTAGGGCCATATATGTGCACTAAACTCAGCTAAAAGTTAAAACAACAGTCTCCCTTGCACCCCCCCCCCCCCCCCTGCACACACAACATTAAGGGATAGTGCAATTATCTTTTACACCCCCCTGTTTATGTTAATGTTATTTATGCCTTATTCCTGTTTTTATATTTAATACTGTGTTTAGGACTGTGTTTTTATAGCACCTAGGGCTGCATTTTAAATGTCGTTGTAACAACTGTAACAATGACAATAAAGATCTATTCTATTCTATTCTATTCTATTCTATTCTATTCTATTCTATTCTATTCTATTCTATTCTATTCTATTCTATTCTATTCTATTCTATGTTAATTACCTGAAATTATTAAAAATTTTGGGGGGGGGGAACCCTACATATATCGGTATCGGTTGATATCGGTATCGGAAATTAAGAGTTGGACAATATCGGTATATCGGTATTGGTAAAAAAGCCAATATCACTCTACAATTACCAAAGGAGAAAGGAGGGATGGCAGTACCCAGTTTAGAAAGCTATTACTATGCAGCACAGCTTAGAACAGTAGCATGCTGGTGCAATGTGAACTATGAGGCCAAATGGAAAGATATAGAAACCAAAAGAGAGGGATTCAAAGTGCAGACACTGATAGGAGATAGGGAGCTGTTCAGAAGACAGGAACAACTACTAGATCCAATTACCAGATTCACTATAAACATATGGAACACAATAGTAAAGAAATACAAGCTAGAAAAAGAATCTAAGATACTGAGATGGATAGCACACGACAACAAATTCAGACCAGGGATAGAAGATCATGGGTTCAAGAGGTGGGAACGGGGGGGTATAACAGCAATGTGCACGATGACGGAAGGAGGGGAGATGCAGACTCTACAAAAATTGAAAGAAAGATACGGACTAGAGAATAGGGACCACTTTAGATATTTACAGATTAGGGACTACTATAACAAAGAAATAAAGCAAGATAGAGACAAAGAACAGAATGGGGTAATTAAGATAATGGTAAAGTCATACGAAGGACGGAAGGGGAGGGTGATATCAGCACTATATCAGGCAATAATGGACAGTAAGGGAAATACAACATTGTACAGTATGTGAAAGAAAAGTGGGAAAGAGAGTTGGAAATAGAGATAACAGAGGAGGAATGGTATGACACATGTAAGACACAACAAACAACCACAGGATCAAGGATATGGAGGGAGTTTGGGTGGAAAAATATAATTAGATACTTTATAACACCAGAAATACAGGGCAATTACACACCAGCAAAGAAAACATGTTGGAGGGAGTGTGGACAGGAAGGGGCGAACCATACACACATATTCTGGGGATGTCAGAAGATAAGGCACTACTGGGAAGAGATAGGAGGGATAATAAATGAAATAATAGGATACGAAATACCCCAGGGAGGCCAAGTGTTGTATTTGGGGAATCTGTCACAGGAAGGAATCCAAGGGGAAGACAAATATTTGATTAAGATATTGATAGTGGCAGCCAAGAAAGCTTTAACTAAACTGTGGTACAAGGTAGAAGTGCCGACAAAGGATCAATGGATAGAGTTGGTAGAGGGGATACAGAAAATGGAGAGAATCACACATCTGCTGAGGCTGCAAGAAGAAAAGTTTGAATGGAAATGGGGAAAATGGGAAGAATACAGGAGGGGAAGTAACGACATCACAGAGGTTTGAAAAGGATACAAGGAAATGAATAAAAATGTAAATAAATAATGCAAATGTAGAAGGGACCGAAGGACCCATGTCACACTTTTTCTTTACCCATTTTTTGTCTATTTGTTTTAATTTATGTACTGTGTATTGTCTATGAATGTTGTCTATGTATGTTGTTGAAAAAATGAAAATAAAAATTTAAGTTTAAAAAAAAAAAAAAGCCAATATCGAGCATCCCTAGTTGTGGGGCTTCTCTGTGAACCTCCAGGAGGGCTTCACCTGGGTTCTGAACACTGTCATGTCTTCACCTGGGTTCTGAACACTGTCATGTCTTCACCTGGGTTCTGAACACTGTCATGTCTTCACCTGGGTTCTGAACACTGTCATGTCTTCACCTGGGTTCTGAACACTGGCATGTCTTTTTCGGGTTTATAGTGTTCCACAATAGACACCCACTCTGAAAAAAATGTGTGAGCCTCCAGGGATTTATAGTTCTTCATTTCCGTAGCTGTGTAAACACCTGTATCACTGTATGAGACCATGGAAATTAATGTCAGGTTGAGGCACTGTGCTCACATTATTTGTAGGCTATGCATGATGCATTTATAATCAGTAGCTTAGGCTACATATAGGCTAGTGACAGCCTGGTCTAGCAGGAGCTGGTGTAATAGGTTTAATTATGGCATATGTTTCTATAGGGTTGTTATTTAAGTATTATACAATGACATGCACATTTCTTGATTCTGATTGGCTGAAAAACTTCTTTCAGACGTTGTTATTTCTCATAACACACGTGATCCCAGAACCCGCCCACAACCGAATAACTTTTTTTCCGAATCACTCAGCCGTTCGTGTTTTTATGAATGAAACCAAGATGGCGGACAATAATCTTTATGAATGGATGTATTCATATCGTCATAACGACTCATTCAAAAATGATAAAGTCACGTGGAATGTGCTAGTTGCTTACACAATGTTGGATTATGTAATTGGTTGGTCATGACTCATTGTGAAACAAAATATAAATCGCGGGAAGTGTGTTGTTAGATGGCATTCGTTGTAGATAACATTTTCAATCAATCAATCAATCAAATAACAACCGCTAACTTCACTGTTAGATGGCATGCTTTGTAGCAACCTAGGTATAGATGTAGCACTGTCTATCTGTATGTCATATATGTTATGATGCATTGAAAATGATGTAAACAAGACGACAGTCTTTCTCTGGTCTGCATCCCCTTAACAATTATGTGTATTGAGCTGTACTGTATTGTACCCATTCTGCAATCTGTTAATACAATTTTGAATCAATCAATCAATCAATCAAATAACAACCGGTAACTTCACTGTTAGATGGCATGCTTTGTAGCAACCTGCCTCTGCAAAAGGACATTGACGCGGTTTCACTGGATGTCCCGGACACAATGGAAGTATGGATATATTCGTAACGAATAATTAAAAAAAGATACCGTTAACTGGAATATGTTAGTTGTTTACACAATGTTGAATTATGTAATTGGTTTGTCATGACCCATTGTCAAAACAATAATACATTGCGGGATTTATATGAAGTTTGTTGTTAGATGGCATGCTTTGAAGCACCGCACCTGCTTCTAGACACGGAGGCAACTTTATTTAAAAAAAATTTACCTACTTTTCTGCAGATGGTTTTGTGAATAAATCTCCATTATGCTTCAATTACTGTGTGTTTATTGTATAGCAATAAGGTTGGATGAATTCGGCCATTGTATAAAAGACATTACATCACTTGAAGTTGTGTGTTATACGAATTAGATCATGTCTAGGGGGGTCTAATGACCCTCGGCTGCGCCTCAGGCCTAACAACCACCCCTAGGCATGATTTTATTAGTAAAACACACTCCTGCGCGTGATGTAATGCTTAAATATGAAGTAGACAGAAAAAAAAATGCCAAAGAAAAATGTACTGACAGGCACTAACCTTACAAGTCTTTCTGCATTCTAATGTGCTGTCGTGACCTGAGAGATTATATAAAAAGATGGTGGATGAGAGACACAGCACCAGATATTTGAAGCAGGGAGTTGAGTTTCAGGCACCATGTCTTCTTCTACACTGGTGTTCTTAATGCAGCTACTGGCCTCATTGGCATCTGCAAGACATTTCTCTGGCAGCTCTGTGACCTTCAACACCAAAAGAACAAATGATGGAACATTTAGGGTGAGAGATTCAACTTGATATTACAATATAGCATAAATAGCATAGTATAGTCATGTCAAGTTTTCCTTTATTAATCCCCTTGGGGAAATTCAAGTGTCATTGCAGCATGGAGGGGTAATACTAATAATAAAATATAGAACAAACTTTAGTGCAAAGTAATAATGATAATAGTGATAATGTTGCACCCTTAAAACAGAAGCTGAATTACTTCATTTTAGTGCTGTCAGGCGATTAAAAAAATGTATCTAATTAATTACAGGATTTGTAAATAATTAATCTAATTAATCGCATTTTAGTCGCATAACCATTTTATGCCTGATATTCTATATTCTATAATCATATTTCAAATAGCATGTGTCCGGATGGCAGAATTCAGTACTGTATACAAAACCTTCTGTTTAATCATCTTCCATTTATTCATTTGCTTAGATTTTTCAGGTCTGGTACATTTTAGCATGGTGTTATTCACAGTCAGAGATGAAATTTCTTTTAATTGATATTCTCATTTGGTTCATTACAATTTACTCAAGCCTAGTAACAGACACAGTATTTCTGACACTGGGAATACATTCCCTGAGATCCATAGATGTCCCTAGAATCAGATACCAAGAACATGCAAATGGGCCATATTAAAAGAAAGTCTGTAAATGTGTATTCTACGTTCTTGAATTAATGAGATAAATGTATTTTTTATTTTGTAAGTTGATTAAGTTTGAGTTAATTTTCATAACGTGATAATTTGCTGTGTAATTAATTTATCTAATTAACGCGATAAACTGACAGCCCTACTTTATTTATTTATTAAAAAAATAATTACAAAAAGTGCTTTGTTCTGTTACAAAGCATATTTAGCTTCTAGCCACTTTTCAGTCGACTGCTTTGGGTCTCGCTGCCACAGCGCTGCACACACACCTGCTTCAGAACTATTCAAGAGACAACGCTCCTCTTGGTGTTTATTAGTCAGATAGTCCTAACAGTTCACCAGCCGTTATGTGCTCCAGTCATTGTGGTGACAGATGGCACAAATGTGGTGACAGTGGTAGAACGGTCGTCTGGTAATCAGAATTGGGTTGCCGGGTTCGACTCCGGCTCCTCCCGGGAACTGTGTTGAAGTGTCCTTGAGCAAGGCACTTAACCCCTAACTGCTCCCGATGAGCAGGTCGGCATCCTGCATGATGGTCGCCTCCGCCGTCTGTGTGTGAATGGGTGAGTGAATGTGTGAGTGAATGGGTGAATGTGAGGCATAAGTTGTAAAGCGCTTTGGATAAAAGCTGTTATATAAATGCAGTCCATGCCCACGGTTGTGGACAATACACACTTTTAAGTTTCCTAGTTGGAATTTGTACTTTGAGTGCGGTTCCATTGTATTCTTCCTAGTAGGAGGTTGGACTTTTCTGCATTTGTAGCCAACTGGTAATGCAATGTAACAAATGTTGGTCCTCCAAGTGCACTCCAACAATATGTAACAGCAGGAACCCTTCTCTATTCACTTACACAATGTCAGGAAACTCCTATTACATTATTATACATTCACATAATGATCTTGTTCCACAGGTGGATATTCGCATGAGGGGAACCTTTGGTAGGGTTGATTACCCCGTCTACCGTTGTCCCCGTAGCAACTGTGGGTCTGTAGTCAGGAGTCAAAGAGGAAGAATCGACCGCGCCACTGGACAAAATTCGTGGTTTGAAACCGAGAGAGTTGTGACAACAGTTGTTCAAACTAACCGTCCTTTTGAACTGAGGTGGGTTATTTCACTCAGATGATGGAATTATAAGACTAGTTATGATGTGATGATGTTTACTTATGGAATGTGACTGTTATCTTCTGTATCAACACACCAGCTATAACGACTGTTGTTGGATCCCCACGGTTAACAATGTTGAAAACTTGAGACTACTGGCACACGTGGATTTGGGAACAAGATCTGATACTGGGGAACCAAACAGATCTCCAGCTATCGCCATTCTGCCTTTCTTACGGTAATGGAATTCATTTCTCAGAGTATTTCTTCATACTGAAACCTTTTGCCTTGGGTCATCATTTCAAATACCATACTAACCTGAAATAAGAAAGGGAATTTTTTTGGAATACATAGAATACAAGGTAACCATTTGATTAGAAATGACACATCCCATTCACAAATGTTTGTGGGAGCCATCTTGTATCCCTCTTAAAAATAATTGCTTAA
Organism: Notolepis coatsorum; assembly: GCF_963971535.1. NCBI lineage: Eukaryota > Metazoa > Chordata > Actinopteri > Aulopiformes > Paralepididae > Notolepis > Notolepis coatsorum. The sequence continues at coordinate 103,800,575 of NC_140175.1, forward strand.
AGGGGAATGCCATCCATTTTAAGAATTTATATACTGTGTCCTTCCTGTGCCCAAGAACAGTTGAGTCAGTATTTGTGAACATGCACCACTCTTTCCCAAAGCTAGAAATCAGATAGAGAACCCTCTAACTGGTGATGTCACAGAATGTCAAATCTGACAATGAAAAGGCAAATTGGGTTTATATTCTAGCATTGCTGATTTCTAGCTTTAGGAGAGAGTGGTGGTGCCTGTTCACAAATACTGACTGAACAGTCATTTCCACATTGTGTGTCTAGAAATCTGACATGGATAAATGCTTATCATGATAAGCATTCACAACCTGTGAATGAAATGTGTTACATTCCATTCCTAGAGGCAATTAGGCATTGTCTTTATTCTGTGCGCACGCGAGGGAACATTTATGCGTATGCGCGGGAGCGCGCGCACGCACCCGGGAGTGAGTGTGCATGTGGCGTCATTAAAACACAGTGCAGCCAGGTATGAAATCACCAACGCACCACTGCACATACAGGGTTGAAAACCCTCATTCTGGAACTACGTGTCCTCTCATATTAGGAGATTTCCATTTTTAAATCCCATCTTAAAGCCTACATTTTCTCTCTTGCGTAGTCTACTACTACTTGTGCTTATTTTACTTAATTTATTGTGCTGTTGCTTGTTGCAGTTATGTTATAAAATATCATGCTTATAGTGCATCCAGTTATGTGCACAGGGATTAGGCCTTCACAAAGGCAGCTCCATTCATCACCGGAAACAAACTAAAATTGTATTCCAATGTCATCTATTCAATAAATAATTTAAGGTAAATACATGAGTTGGCCTGACTGAACCATTGTTATGACGTATTATTGTTATGACTGAACTATTGTTATGACTTATTATTATGACTGAATCTTTGTTATGACTGAATCATTGTTATGACGTATTATTGTTATGACTGAACCATTGTTATGACTTATTATTGTCATGACTTATTATTGTTATGACTTACTATTACACCTCTCTGCTGTCTGTGGTTGCTTTTCCCAACCTTCTGATTTTATTCTTGTCTGTAAGTGACTCTTGGACTTGTATTCAGGTGACTACAACTGTTACCTTCTGCTTGTGTTAACAAATGTATTCAGAGTTCGTCAGAATTGCCCAAGATTATACAACCTGATGGCCTTTGACCCGGATGGGGACCAGGTCTTGTGCAGATATGGAACTGCCAGAGGAATAGAGTGTAACAGGTGCAGCCTACCCTCAGGATTTCACATTAATCAGGTTGGTTAGCAAATCAATATTTTCAGTGCCGTATCAAATACTTTCTTTAATTCTTTTGCTTAAACCAACTGCAGTATCTAACCTTTTTTAGGGCTCTTGCACATTACACTATAACCACACCGTGACACCTGGTGTCTATGGATTTGAGATGGTGGTGGAGGACTTCCCAACACATAACATCTCCCTGGCCTACACAAATGGATCTCCATCTGTCAGGTCTCCACTGAGTACATCTACTACCACAACTAGGCCGACTGCCTCCTCTCCTCCCCTCAGTAAACTTCCTTTGCAGTTCTCTCTCCTTGGTAAGTCATCCTCTCCTGCTGTACTTGCATGGCATTTTATACACAGCGTAATGATTGATAAATAGAAAGATGCAATGTCATGGTAAAGCTCAGGTACTGTGATTTTATGATGAATTGAAAATGGGGGACCCTGATGTAAACAAGATGAAAGTCTTTCTCTGGTCTGCATCCCCTTAACAATTGTGTGTATTGAGCCGTACTGTATTGTACCCATTCTGCAATCTGTTAATACAATTTTCAATCAATCAATCAATCAATAGTATACTGTATTTTGGAGCAGTTAGATACAATTATATGGTAGATTATCTGGTAAAGATAATAGACGTCACGTCATGCTCGAATGGACTTACGAGAAGGTTACGAACTAATTTCTTCGTAACTCGACTTACGAACTTCTCGGGCCGATTTTGGCATGATTGAACAGTTTCATTACGGAGATTCGTTCATAGCTACAAACAGGATTTACGAACGTGGAAAGGCAGTTGTAAGTTGGACAGACTAGTGTGTGCCCGTGTTTCTAAGGGCTTCATTTGGGTGAAATCATGGTGATTGCATTCACGTCGATTCTACAGACATCCAATTATTATAATAATAAATACGACAAAATCTGTATCATTAAAAATTACGTTTTGCATTAGTCATGACTCAACAAGGTATTGTGAAATAAATAAATAAGAATTAAACCAAATCTCACGGATATAGCTATAGTGGAATATACTATATTAATAGTCCATATACCGTCTTCTTCTTTATTGTTATTCTTTATTGTTGGTTTTATTTATGTATTACATTGCTTAGTGTGCACATCGTAAGAGCCAGTGAAGAAACATTCCACTGCTCATCTTACTGTTCACGAGTTGAACCCACACAAATGACAATAGACACAAAGGATAAGTTCAACTAATTCTATATAAATCTATAGCTTATGCAGGTGGCTTGGTGAGGATGCATAATGAGCACTCCTGGCACACACACATACTGTATACGTGTTTACTCACATTTCTGTTTACTAAATCCAGATTTAACTCTGCCATTGGAAAGACGAGATTAGGCCCGATCCATAGATGTATGACTTGGCCATAATAAGGTCATTTATAGGCCTGATATTCTATATTCTATATTCATATTTCAATGGCCATGTGTCCGGATGGCAAAATGCTGTACTATATCTACAAAACCTCCTGTAAATCATCTGCCCTTTATTCATTTTCTTAGATATTGTGTACACTTGATCTCAAGAAGGTGCTGAATGAGCTCAGTGGCAATTCTGGTCAATGTTAGCATAGTGTTATTCACCGTCAAAGATGGAAAAAAGTATAATAATATAATTGATATTCTCCTTTGGTTCATTACAATTTACTCAAGCATAGTAACATACACAATATATGTGACACTGGGAATACATTCCCTGAGGTTTATAGATGTCCCTAGATACCAAAAACATGCAAATGGACCTTGTAGAAGTGGAGCAATCTTCCATTTACCTAGGTATGTACTTTTAGGCAATTATTCTGAAAATATGGCTAGGGCTTAAACAGGCTACTGGTTATATGCAGGGAAGCATGTATCTTGGTGTTTACATTTATCTCCATTTGAATTGCAGTGGATTCAGCTGCTCCATCTTGCGTTGATGGAGTATATTTTCCCAAGTTCCTGCACCCAACACCCAGAAATGGGGAGCGACTCCATGCTGGAGCCACCCAGGAGATGGAGATAAGAGTCAAAGCACAAGCTACAAACTCAATGTAAGGGAAATAGGGAGGTGTAGTGGTTACGTTATTGCTGTTTCTGGCTGGTCCACCATCTTGAAAACGCAATGTAATTCCCCATTGACCATTTCTAAATCGTCTCGTTTAAAACAAATAAAGCATTAACATTTGCACGGTGTACCTTTCTGTGCCTATTCATCCACAATCTATAGCTCAACATGAAAATATTCACAAAAAAGCCAGATATACAAAAAAGTCAGTGATTATAATAAAATCGGGACGTGTTTGTTTCATCTTTGTCTACAGAGTATATGATGTCCTCATCAGTGGACCTCTTAACATCACCAAGCACAGGACCACACATGATGAGTATGTTATCAGATGGACTCCTGTTGAAGAGGACCTGGGAGACCATTTCTCCATTTGCTTTGTCGCTCAATCAGTAATTGGGTGAGCATTATATTTATTTTCTTCCACGAAAGATGCAGCATCCCCACATTTTAGAAGTGTGTGAGAGAGTCTAAACTGTGTGAGTCGTTGGCAAAACTGATTCTCCAGCCTGGGGTTGTACTGTGACCTGGCAGTGATGATGACACAGTTGAACTCATGTTTGGTTTGGTGATATTCATCCCCACCCTTTCCTTGAGCTCCTTGATGTTATTCAGGACCCTGAGCTCCTCAATGGTATTTCTGGAGGTGGGATTCCTCCAAACATTTAAAGGGGACATGCATTATAAATGGCTTTTTGTTTAGCATGGTTTTATAGTAATACTAGAGCTGCCGCGATAACCGCATTACCGCGGTATCGCTGTTGCATCACGCTCACCGCAGAGTTAGGCTGAATACCGCGTCACCGCTGTTTTTTATCATAATAATAAAGTTGGCTTGCGGCTTGCGGCTCTGCAGATATACCCTACTCGGTTCCAAGCGACCCTATTGGTCCAGCCTGGCTCTGCGGCTCTGCAGATACCCCCTACTCGACGCCTCTGAACGAAAACAGAACGCCGCCATCTTTACTGCCTCGCTAAGGATGCATTTCATTCAGGATTTGTTTGCGACAGAACCAAGTGCAATAAACAAAAAAGAATGGATTCACTGTGTATTCTGCCTTATTTATTGATGAAACAAAACCGACATCAACCCAATTTACCACCGAGCGGAGAGTTTAGTGTCACAACAAGATCGCTGATGTGTTAAGTTTGTTGTTGTTATCCGATATACACGAGAGGTAACGTTAAACCCGGGTTTGCTTGGTAGAATACACAATGAGAGGTAACGTTAGCTTTGGCAGAATAGACGCAACGAGAGTCTGGTTAATGTTGTTATTGATTGATTGATTGAAACTGTGTTAAACTCTGGCTTGCTGCAAGCCCTCGGACATCTATGCCCACGGAGCTTTCAGTGTACACAAGCGAGCGGCGGCGGCCCCGCCTGCATCCCCATTCCCCAAACGGAGTAGTACCTGGCTGCAGTGGAAAAGGAACGAAGTACCAGGTGCCTAAAGCGGGTCGAGTCGAGTAGGTAATATGCAGTGGAAAAGCGCCATTAGACTAGAGGCAGGCTATAAGAGTAGACTACTAAAAAAAAAAAAATGCATTCAAACTTTTTTTTTTTTTTTGTGCGCACTGTGCGGTAATTACCGCGGCGGTAGGAAATATTGCGCAAATTCGTGCGGTAAGGAAAATATCAATACCGCGGCAGCTCTAAGTAATACAGGTTAGTATCAATGGGTCTGTGTCTCTAATTACCATATTGACTCACCAGTCTAGTCTCGAGTTCACGAGATCCTCCCTCACTCAACTATGCTGTTCTGATTTGACGGTTTTGTTTACGTGAATATAGCACTGATTTGCATAACTAACGCCCCCTCTATGGTTGACAGCGACAGCAGAGCGAGTGGAATTATCTTCACTTCCTCAAATAGAGCGAGGCAGACAACGAGCGAGTGAGAGAGAGGGAGAGAGATGGAGAGAGAGAGATAGAGAGAGAGGAGCTTCTGTCGGGGAAACAAACCGTGCGCGAGGAAGCAGCAGTAGCACATACTCATTTACACACAACCTGGACCTCACGTGGGGAAGCAGCAGTAGCACATACTCATTTACACACAACCTGGGCTGGACCTCGCGCGGGGAAGCAGCAGTAGCACATACTCATTTACACACAACCTGGACCTCGCGGGGAAGCAGCAGTAGCACATACTCATTTACACACAACCTGGACCTCGTGAGGAAGCAGCAGTAGCACATACTCATTTACACACAACCTGGGCTGGACCTCGCGTGGGGAAGCAGCAGTAGCACATACTCATTTACACACAACCTGGACCTCGCGTGGGGAAGCAGCAGTAGCACATACTCATTTACACAAAGTGCTTATGGGCAGAGCCAGGCCAACACAGCCTGAAATCCAAAGGGAGAAAAATGTGGCTTTTGAGTACTTGATTAGAAATATAAAACAATGCATCTTTTTGAATAAAAGCTTACAGATGTGTTCAATAGACTCACAGGAATTGTGTAAAGTTGCCCAAATTGTGCTAGGAATAGCAATGCATGTCCCCTTTTAAGGCCTATTTATTTATTTACTTTCTTACTAAGATCTGGCATTTACAAAAAAAATTGATGCTTCTTAACAATATGATTGTAGGGAATAGCTGTTCTTATTCAATCATATAAAAAAAACACAAGGTTTATAATAGATGTATTTTCTAATGACTCAGGAACATTCCATCTTCAACCAGTCACCACCACAACCGACCACCACCCACAGTTTCTGCACAGTAAGTTACCTTCTTCTTTCTTTCTACATTGTGTCTAGGAAAATGTTTCAAATCAAATCAAATGTATTTGTAAGGCCCGACAACACACGTTAATGTCCCCATGGGCCGGACACGTCTCCTTTAAACAAGTCAAGAAGAAACATCACAATAAATCAAGAACAAAACAAAAACACCATAAAGTCCAAAACATTTTTAATAGATAAAATAAATGAATGCAACACTCCCAGGCATACCCCACCCCTCACTAAAACCCAGCAATAGGAAAAAATGCACCACAGGCAATGTGGAGGAGAGAAACCTTAGAAGGGCAGTTCAAGGAGGGATCTCCCTTCAGATGTCAGTGATAGTAGTGTTGCTATAAAACAGGTGAAACAGTTGGTAAGCATGCACTTATGTGTTTCTCTGAATACTGTCTCTGTAGGCAAGTTGGGAGTGTATTATAGATGTTTGTATGAGTTGGAGGATCATACTGGTAAGAAAGTGGTTATTATGTAGTGCAGTGGTTCTCAACATGGATCCAGGGACGCCCAGGCAACCTTGAGGGGGTTCTAGGGGATGCCCATTAAACATTTTGATTTCACTATTATTTAGTTGCCTAGAAGTCAACTTGATGAGTGTATAAGAATGACTATTCAGATAGTTGTCCCTCCACTGTCTTCAACTACAGTATGATAGGATAGTTATGGGGAAACTATTTTATTGATCATTTGGGATGTCCGATATTATCGGCCTACCGATATTGGCATTAAAATTTGATATCGGAAAATATCTGTATCGGTTTTCAAATTTAAAAACATTTTTTTTTTTAATATTTCTTAACCTTTATGTACCCAGGCAAGCAAGTAAGAACAAATTCTGATTTTATTTATTGTCAAAAGTATGCATAATGTTGTGTTAATTCCACAACAAGAGATATGTAATGTTAATTACCTGAAATTATTCCGTTTTTTGGGGGGGGAAACCCTGCATATATCGGTATCGGTTGATATCGGTTGATATCGGTATCGGAAATTAAGAGTTGGACAATATCGGTATATCGTATTGGTAAAAAAGCCAATATCGAGCATCCCTACAATAGCCATCTTCTCAGATGGGGGTCCCTGAGAGAACATTTTATTAAATGGGGTCGTATTGTAATGCATATCAATTTGAGGTTTGCGAACCGTCTCAACAGTTGAGAGCTACTGATGTAGTGAATAGCCTGGCAAGCTGCTAGCAATCTCAAATAGCCCTGATGAGGTCATGGTTAAAGTGGTAACCTGCTAACAATCTCAAATAGCCATGGAGAGGTCATGGTTAAAGTGGTAACCTGCTAACAATCTCAAATAGCCATGGAGAGGTCATGGTTAAAGTGGTAACCTGCTAGCAATCTCAAATAGCCATGGAGAGGTCATGGTTAAAGTGGTAACCTGCTATCAATCTCAAATAGCCCTGATGAGGTCATGGTTAAAGTGGTAACCTGCTAACAATCTCAAATAGCCCTGATGAGGTTAGCTTTAAAAGAGTATAGATATCTGCAATATCCATATTTTGGCAACATAGGTGATAATCAGTGTTGGGACTAACTCGTTACAAAGTAACGTGTTACAGTAATGCCATTACTTTTGGCAGTAACTAGTACTCTAACGCATTACTTTTAAAATTCAGTAACTCAATTACCGTTACTAAATGGTTCGTGACTGCGTTATTTTTATGTAGATTGGTTGATTGATTGATTGATTGAAAATGTTATTAACAGATTGCAGAATGGGTACAATACAGTACAGCTCAATACACACAATTGTTAAGGGGATGCAGACCAGAGAAAGACTTTCGTCTTGTTTACATCAGGGTCCCCCATTTTCAATTCATCATAACATTTATGACATAGCCTACACGACATACAGATATACAGTACTGTTACATCCAGACATTTATGACATACCAGATTTACAAATACAGTATTGTTTGTATACTGCGAGTAGCGAGTGGTAGCGAGCTGCAGCACAGTACTGACTCCTGTGTCACATGCGGAGACACGTTGTGGGCATGTTTGTGTTTACTCTAGTCTAGACTGTCATGGCGGCGCCCACTAAGTCGAGTTTTTACACATGGAGATATTCTCACTATTTCTCTTTTGTCAAGCACAAAGAAAAGAACGTTTTAGTTAAATGTAAATTGTGACTTGGCTCAAAGATCCTATCTACTGCCCAAAACAGCAATTAAAATCTGTTGAAGCACCAGGAGAAAGAACATGCTTCAACGAAGCTATAGCTGAGTCTAACGTTAAAGACCCAAACTCATCCCACTCATACAAACATGGAAAATGAGCTAAAGAAAGGTTTGAGGGGCTGGACAGTCTGGACTACATCTCGACCACCGCAGACATTTGGTCCGTCCACAACAAAAGCTTGCTCGGGATAACATCTCACTGGATAAACCCCACTACTTTACAATGTCAGAAAGCTGCATTGGCCTGTAAAAGGATAAAGGGTAGGCACACGTACAATGTCATTGCTGGTGAGATTGACCACATTCAAGCGATTGAAATAATGTTGTTTTTGTTTTTTAAGTAACTAAAAAGTTACTTTTCACAGTAACACATTGCTTTTTGGTGTAAGTAATCAGTAAAGAAACTGAGCTACTTTTGAAATTAAGTAACTATTAATGGTAACTATTAGTTACTATTTTTCAGTAACTTGCACAACACTGGTGATAATCGATTCATGGTAAAACGTGACATAAAACGTATCCCTTCCTGTGCCAGATGCTTTTCCTGGGAATGTCCACCCAGTGTGTGTAATAGCAGAGGACAGCAAATGTAAAATGTGAAAATCTTAAAAACTAAAAAAAGAAAATGACTGAAAGACATTTTATTTATATAAAAGGTATTGATATATGAATCAATAGATAAAAGTTGAAGTTGTGAATTTAGTCAAAATCAATTCTGTAAATTTTTACAGAAAAACAGAAAGTACAATAAACCTTTAACATCATAAGACTGTGAAAGAATTTAACCGGAGCTAAGAATGTATCAGTCAAATATAGACTTAGTTAACACAGATTTATTTAAGGGTGAAGAAGAGAGGAGGGGTGACCGGATGTTAAGGTGAGCTAGGAAGGGGAAGGAGGGGGTAGACAAGGGGGGTGGTAAAGACAATGGGTACAAAAAATCAAGCAAAGCAAATGAATAAAGGGCAGATGATTTACAGGCGGTTTTATACAGTACAGAATTTCGCCATCCGGACACATGCAATTTGAAATATGAATAATATAGAATATCAGGCCTTTAAATTACCTTATTATGGCCAAGTCATACTGTACATCTATGGATCGGGCCAAATCTCCTCTTTTCAATGACAGAGTTAAATCTGGATTTAGTACCACCAGGCGCCCGTTACAGGGCAGCAAAGACAGTGAATGAAAACGACTGTAAGTACAGTTACTTTTTTATAATGTCCATAGCTCCGCCATTTTTCATCAGATTGAGACGCAGTTTCAGACGTTCAAAGAAAGGTAAAGAAGCAAACTACGTTGTATTTTATGGCAATAACTTTCAGGTTTGTTTGACCCGTGAGATATAATCACGGAAATAACGTAAGAGTTTTTCGCAAAGAATATTTTCAACAGCTTTGACAGAGCCTGGTGTGAGCTGGGTAGTGTAGTTTTATGAAATTTCGATGTCCATCGAAAGCACTGGGTCTCCTCTCTCTTAGGACTGCAACGGTTTCATGAGGCATTATTTCCTTGCATCTAATTCATCCGATATCCGCCGGGATGCGCAGAGATATTTATAAACTCATATTTCGCTAATAACACTTAAATACATTGGTAAACAAACGTAGTGCTGAAAATATACATTTTTGATAGGGTTAGGGTCTTTACTCTTGGCTACATTTGAAAACTGTATTGATCTATTTATCAGACCCCGGACTGACCCCGGACTGTATTGATCTATTTATGACAAGATATTAATTCCGTCGGGCTTAAGGGGTTAACCCTTAGGGGTCACGCTGGAGCTTTGAACCCGTCGGCGGACAACAAAAGAAATTAGAATCCCTCTTAAAGTAAGTTGATTAACTCATTTATGAACTTATCTACGTGGTCCTCATTTGACACAGTCCAGCAATGAGAACCTTGTGGACTCCACCACTACATGATGAGGACCGTGTGGACTATACTCAACCACTAAATAATGAGCCCATTCCACACAATTGTGTGTGTGGTACAGTGGTTGAGTCTGATGTGTAGTGATATTTGTCTATTTGTTTCAGGTCCGACATCTATCAGTCCGAGATGAGATGTGTTGTGGTTGAGGTTGTGCCGAAAAACAGTAAGTGATATTGTTTAGATCTGGCAAGTTGTGTAAAAAATTATCATTGCATCCTAATGCATTATACAGTATGATTGTGTAAATAGTGTTCTAGATAGCCAATGGTTTTGGGTCCTAATCACAAGAGAAGTAGAAGTTGATGGCAAAATCCCATTCAACCTCTTCCTGATTCACTAACGCTAACGGTCTCTATAGCCTGGGCCGCACGTGACATCAAAACACGAGTTTTACAAGGCTTTTGAGGCTGTAAAATGGTTGTTTACATTATTAATTGAAAAAAAACATCCCTGTGAATGAAGTTGTGATGAGCAAAGAATGGTGAATTCCATATTGTAGCTTAGACATGTTTATAAAAATAAAAAGGATCACAATTTGGAATAGATGCCACAATGTGATATTTGTTATTCCAGTTGAAGCACATGTGATTTGCGAGGAGAACACCATGACAGTAGAGGTGAACAAAGTGTCATTCCGAGGACTTGATGAAGATCACCTGCGTCTCAGTGACCCCAGAAACACAGTCTGCAGCCTCCAGACCCACTCCAACAGCACTCATATCATCGCTGTCTTCCCCCTCAATGCTTGTGGCACTCAGATCGAGGTACTGTTATTCACTCTTTCTATTAGGCTTCTTGTTTCATGATTTACAAGCGTTCATTAGTTTAGTTTAGTTTATTTGGTTTATGAAAAGGACAGTGTGCATGTACAGTGTGCATATGTAGTCCTAGACAATTAACACATACACACAAAAAACACATACAATATAAAACAGTCATATACAGTAAGAGTACAAAGAATACAAAAAACAAGAATACAGTCATAAAAAGACACATCCCCCCCACCCTCCACCCCTCCCTTCCACCTTACAATAAAAAGCACAATAACATCATATTCAATGTATTACAGGAAACAATAAAAGCACCCTACATAATAGGCACAATTTAAGAACTCCTTACATAAGAAAGGTGCTGAATGCTGAATCTTAAAAGTGTGGCTGTCAGCATTCATCCCAACAACATGGTAGATGATGTTCTCCCACCGTTCAGAAAGATTGTTTACCACGCTCTCCCTTGTTGGGCAACAACACCTGGTCACCAACTTCAACAGATGTCAGCATGCCTCCTCAACTGCTTGACCACAGTGACTTGTGCTTTATTCCCATAGTTTCCTCCAGATCCTTCCACAACAGCTGGACATACTTATCATAGTTCACATAGTCGTCGATGTTTAACCCCTTGAGCACGAGATTTATTTCACGTCATAAATAGATTAATACAGTCTGTATTATTTAATGTAGCGTTTTTCTTTCAAATGTAGCCAAGAGTAAAGACCCTAACCCTATCAAAACAGCAGTCAAAGTGTATACTGTATCAAGTTCAAGTTTCAAGTTTGTTTGTCACAATAAAATACATGTACTTTACGGTGAAATGCTTGGTTCTGTATGAGCCCCTGAGAGTGTGCTTCATACAGTAAAAAAAGTAAGTAAAAAAGTAAGTAAAAGAGGAATATACAATACAATATACAAAGTACAGCCTAATTACAATCTAGGTACAGTGAGTAAAAATGAGTAAACAGTGAGGTACAAATGCAGACAGTGAGGTACAGAACTTTAAGGTAAGGTGCAAATGCAAATGAGGTATGAATGTAGTGCAAATCTCTTTAATAAATAGATTAAAAGTGAGTGTTAATAAGGTGAGTGTTTGTTTAAAAGTGAGTGTGTGCATGTGGATGAATGTAGATGATGGGTTGTTACATAGAGCCATTGAGCATAGAAGCTCCTTCTGAGTCTCTGTACTGGCCATGAGACTCCGGTAGCGCTTGCCTGACCGCAGCAGTTCAATGAGGCAGTTGTTTGGGTGACTAGAGTTTTTTGTTATTCTCTTAGCCTTGGCCCTGCAACGCTTGTTATAAATGTCCTGGAGAGTGGGAAGTTGGGGAGGGAGGAACAGATGTAGCCCTTCACTAGCTTCTCAAAGCACTTCATGGCCATGGAGGTGAGAGCTACAAGGCGATAGTCGTTGAGGCAAGCGTGCGTGGATTTTCTGGGTACAGGGACAATAGTGGACTTTTTCAGACAGGTGGGGATGACAGACTGTTCTAAGGACAGGTTGAATATGTCAGTGAATTCCGGGGCCAGTTGGTCGACACAGACTTTTAGGACGCGACCGGGGATGCCGTCTGGTCCTGCTGCCTTCCTGGTATTCACTTTCTTAAAGGTCCTTCTCACCTCATGTTCTGTTATCCAAAGCGACTTACCAGTTCTGTATGACAAGTCATCAGGAAGGGCACGACTCTATCAGCTGAGTAACAATGTTCATCAAAGTGTTGAGTGCTACAGTGTATGTTAGTTTATTAAACCATTGCAGTGGCCTGTAGGCAGGCCCGGACTGGCCATCGGGAGCACCGGGAGTTTTCCCGGTGGCCTGGCCTGGACAGAAAAAAATAATTATAAAAAATTGAAAAAAAATTAAAAAAATATATATATATTTTTTTTTTTTGCCAGTTAATTGTTTCTAGTTGTGGCGGCGGCGCGGCGCGATAGTTAGATAACCTAGGTGGGTTGGGAACAACCAGGATTTCACTGTCTGCGACAGAGTTGGAGAATTATCTGACTCTCTCTCCCTCACGCGGATCACACACACACAATGGAGCCGTGCTGCCGCCTGTGATTGGTGGAGGCGGGACCAGGCGATAAAACTGATTGACAGCGGAGGTGTCGAATGGAATGGCAGATGGCACTCAGATGCAGAATAACAGCCAGGCAATGAGGCAGGTAGTGAGGGACTCGGGAGAGATACAGTAGAGCAAAAGTCAATTAACGTTGATGTCAAGATGGACAGTGGAAGAAAGAGAGGGTGGAGGAGAGAGGGATAAAACAAAGAAAAAGAAAGGCCCTTACAGGAGATGCTGCTAAATCCGGCAACATTTATCAAATGTTTTCTTGCACCAAGGTCAAGAAACCAGCAGGTTAGTCAGTGATAAAAATAAGCATGTGGATGTTAGCTAGCTAACGTTACCATGCAATGCATCATCTCCCCTGTCAAAAGCCCAATGTTAAATCTGCCAAGAAACAAATAAATTATTTAACCCTTGTGTCTGAAAACTAAAGTGTTATACTCTTACCATATTAGGGGACTAAATTGAAAAACGCCATAAAAAAATTATATGTTGAAATAATTTCCCACTTTCGTTTCCATAAATATTTTATTCAACTTCAGATTAAAAATGAAATACTCCCACTTTTCTGAAAGGAGTTTTTAAATCTGACATTACAAAAAACAATATGTGGTGGTTATGATTGGGGCTGAAGTTGAATAAACAATTTATGAAAGAGAAAGTCAAAATAATTCCAAAATAATTCAAAGATTACACACCTTTGTCAGATATATTGGCTACAAACATGATCACTGCAAAGTTATAAAAAAATAAGAATCTGATCAGACACAAGGGTTAAGTTGTTGTTCCCTTTCTAATTTCCTCAAAAACATCTAGTCTAGTTAATGTGATCAATATTATTTGACAATTGATGCTTTTTGTTGGAAATTTCAGTCAGTGAGCTCATACTTTGAGCTAATTTTATAGTTAAAATGATTGAGACAACGCAATCTTCTGTCTTCGTTGTGCATGCATGCGTGTGCTCACCACGCGCGATACATGTGTCACTATTCTGGCAGTGGCTACTGTTATTATAGTATTGTTAATGAAAGGTCTGTTATTTAATGTTTGTGTAAAGGGCTATTTTAACTGTTGATGGGTAGTGCATCAGTAAAGTGAATATGGTATTGTGTTCCTGCTCTGTTTGAATAGGTGGAGAGAGTGGTTAACTGTATTATAATAGTAAATAGAAAAATATGTTGTGCTCTTGCTTTTTTACTTTTGAAGGTGGAGAGAGTAGCATTGCTAGTGCCACAACAGTTTTATTTGAGGTTCATAACAGTACATTGTACTAAGCAATTGTTGGCTTATTAGTTTGTGATTCACATGCACAAAAATTCACCAGAATGCAGGAAATTAAGTCTTTGTAACAAAAAAAATCCTGGTGAGGGACCCCCAGACCCCCCGCTTAAAAAGTGGCCTGATTGGGGCTATATTTCGCGCTATATCTCCCGGTATGAATTATTTCCCCAGTCCGGCCCTGCCTGTAGGCTGTTGTTAATTACAGCCTCAAACCGTGCATAGAAGGTATTGAGCTTGTTTGCCAGGGAGATATCATTATTCAGCATGGGGGGGGGGGGGGGGGGGGGGGGGGTGCCTTTGTAGTCTGTCATCGTTCTGAGGCCCCGCAACATACCTCTGGAATCAGCCTGTTCTGAATTTCCACCTTATCCCTGTAACACCTTTTTGCCTCTATTTACTGTCAGCACTATGTTTGTTTACCAATGATTTTAACTTTATTGCCATGAAATAGAACGTAGTTTGTTTCTTTACTTTTCTGTGAACGTCTAGAAAAGAAGCGCGTCTCAATCTGATGAAAAATGGCGGAGTATTTTTCATTACAAAAAAGTAACTGTACTTACAGTACATTTACATTTTGTCATTTAGCTGACGCTTTTATCCAAAGCGACTTACAAGGTCTGTACGACAGGTCACAGTAGATTTCATTCACAGTCTTTGCTGCCCTGTAACGGGCGCCTGGTGGTACTAACTCCAGATTGAACTCTGCCATTGGAGGAGATTTGGCCCAATCCATAGATGTATGACTTGGCCATAATAAGGTAATTTATAGGCCTGATATTCTATATTCATATTTAAAATTGCATGTGTTTAGATGGCAAAATCCAGTACTTTATCTACAAAAAAAACTGTAAATCATCTGCCCTTTATTAATTTGCTTAAACTTGATCTGCTGAATGAGCTCAGTGGCAATGGTCAATGTTAGCTAGAACTGCCTCTCCCTGAACGTCAGCAAAACAAAAGAGATGATTGTGGACTTCAGGAGGTCGGGGGTCAAGGACTACAGCCCCCTCAGCATCGACGGGGCACCGGTTGAGAGAGTGAACAGTTTCAAGTACCTCGGAGCCCACATATCCGAGGACTTGACATGGACCACACACATTGACAGTGTTGTGAAGAAGGCACGACAACGCCTCTACTTCCTCAGGCGCCTAAGGAAGTTCCAAGTCAGTCAGAAAATCCTTAGGAACTTCTACTCATGTACAATAGAGAGCATCCTGACTGGCAACATCACCTCCTGGTTTGGGAATAGCACTGCACAAGACCGTAGCAGACTACAATGAGTGACACGTTCAGCCGAACGCACAATTGGAGGGGGGCTTCCCACCCTCCAGAACATTTACAACAAGCGGTGCAAGGGGAAGGCTAAGATAATTATTAAGGACTCGAGCCACCCGAACAACTGCCTCTTTGAACTGCTGCGGTGAGGCAAGCGATACCGGAGTCTTAAGGCGAGCACAGAAAGACTCAGAAGAAGCTTCTATCCCCAGGCCATCAGGCTGCTAAACGAACAATAATCACTATGCAACAACCATCAAATGCACACAGCACACACACCCACACGCACACACTCACTCAAACAAACAACACACTGCAGCACCCACTCTCCACACTTTAGATCACACAAACACACTTACACTTTATATTTATTGATAAAGGATTTGCACTACAACTCGTACACCTACTGTGAATTGTACCTAAATTGCACCTCGTCCCATTTCTCCATTTCTGCCTTGCACTATATAGTATTGTATATTAGTACACTGCACAGTATTGTATATTGTATGGTAACTACGTCTATTCTGCATCGAACATTGTACATATGTCTGAACTTGAACATGGTATTATTCACCGTCAAAGAAAGAATTTATTATAATAATAATTTATATTCTCCTTTGGTTCATTACGATTTACTTACTCAAGCATTATAATAATAATAATAATAATAATAATAATAATAATAATAATAATAATAATAATAATAATAATAATAATAATAATAATAATAATAATAATAATAATAATAATAATAATAATAATAATAATAATAATAATAATAATAATAATATAATAATAATAATAATAATAATAATAATAATAATAATAATAATAACACTTTTCATACAGAAATTGCAGTTCAAAGTGCTTCACAGCAGTAAAAAAATACAGGCATAAGCGAGCATAAAAAAGATAAAAGAGGTAGCAATGTAAGGTAAATCACAGTTTTTCACATTTACATTTAGGATCTAACATCCCAATAGGCCTCTCTTGTTTACGGTTTCATTCAGTAATACAAATAATAAAATAGAATAGACAGAGTAAAAAAGTGTGGTTTGATTCAGTTAAAAAATAGGCAATACTAAAAATAATAAAATAGAATAGACATCAGTAAAACAGTGTGACAAAATAGTTCAATACAAAATATACAATTACATTTACAATAGAGCAATGTATCGCTCATAACACTTTGAGTTTCTTTACAAAGTTCAGTTCTAAATGACTTTATAGAACAACAGAGCAGTGCGTCGCTCTCAACTTAACAACAGTGCATCGCTCTCAACACTTTATAGAACAACAGAGCAGTGCATCGCTCTTAACTAAATTACAGTGCATAAGAGTTTGTGTCAGGATATCCCTGATGTTTCATTTAAATGTCTGAGCAAAGAGAGGTTATCTTCGTGCATATCGACATTGTAGTAGCCGGAAGTGAGGTCCATGGTGGATAATAGACAAACGTGGATTGGATAATTATTGTGTAATGATTATAATAACATCCAGTATTCCTCTTGTAATGATACCACTAACGTAAACACTGGTGTAGTAGCTCACAAGGAAATGCCGACCAGCCAATGAGAATCCTTAGAACAAAGTAAACACTATTCTATTGGTTATTAGTTACCTTGGCAAGTGGAATCACAATCAACTCCGTTACACCCAGAATACTGTTTTTGACCTCACAAGAAAAACAATGAAAGTGATGGTTTTTTTTTGTCTGGGAGCAGTATGTTCTTTGATGGCTTTATATGAAAAGAAAGTTTGAGCAAAAGCGGAGCCTTGTCTTGGAACACTGCAGTCACCCCTAGAGGTGGACATAGAGGCTCTGCTCAGTGACTCAGAGCGAGACTGCACAAATTAATTCAGCGGGGGGGTGGTACCTGGTAGGATCATAGCGTTCAGATAGGTCTTTGTGGTTTCAACTTAGTCAGGGCTGCCTGCGATAATGCCTATGCCTATGGGGGCAGCGGTGGCCTAATGGTTAAAAGAAGCGGGTTGTGGGGGCGGTCAGGTGGCGTAGCGGAGATTGCGTTCGTCACCAACCCTGGAGACGCTAGGATTCGCCTGTTCGAATCCAGCTCACAGCTCCGGGGTTGTCACCAGCTTGGCTGGCCATTCACACTAATACAATTGGCAGTATTAGAGGGTGGGAGAAGCTGGCGGGGTGGGTCCGGGTCGTTGTAAACAGCGACTCCTACAGTTCGGTCGGGGCGCTTGCTAAGCGCGGATAGGATCTAAGTGGGATAGTGTGATCCTTCCACACGCTACGCCCTCTCAGTGAGAATCCGCGCTGCCAGGTGAAAAGAAGCGGTTGATTGGCTAGACGTGTGTCGGAGGAAGCACGTGATCGTGATAGCCTCCACTCTCCCAGACCGACTGTGGGGGGTAAGTGCGCAGCGACCAGGAAGGGGATTGGGAATTGGCATAACGACTAACATTGGGATGGGAGAAAATCGGAGGAAAAAGGAGGGGAAAAAAAATTTAAAAATAAAGAAAGAAAATAAAAAAAATAAGCGGGTTGTGACCGGAAGGTCGCTGGTTCGATCCCCCGGACCGGCAGGAAAAAATCTGGGCTGGTGAAGTGAATTAATAACTCTCTCCTATCCCCTTAACACCAACCGCTGAAGTGTCCTTGAGCAAGGCACTTAACCCCCAACTGCTCCAGTGGAGTTGCTCAGTGGCCAACGGTGGCAGACTGTGGTTGTACTGGGCAGCTCCCAGGTGTGAATGGAACTGTGTGAATGTGAAGCAGGGCGTTCCTGAAAAAGAGCATCTGTGCTCAGCGAACCTACCCTGGGTAAATAAAGGTTAAAAAAAATAAAGTCTATGGGCCATTAGAAGAACTTGCTAGGCCCAGGGCCTGGGACAACATGGCAGCTACGATTAGCGTTGCTCTGTTCAGCAGCAGTGTCACCATAAGCACTGCTTACGTGAATAACTTCTTTCATTGCAGGAGGATGACGATAGCCTTCACTTCAGGAATGAAATCACCAGCATTGACAACAACATCAATGAAATCATCACCAGGGGACACCATGTGGAAGTGAAGTTCTGCTGCCAGTACAGCAAGCGGGAAAATGTGTCCTTGAGTTTCTCCGTGCACAGGAGCAATGTCACGTTCAAGGAGAAAGGCTTTGGTACATTCACCTACCAGTTCGAGTTCTTCCGCAACAACCATTTTAGCCCAATAATTGATCCCAGTTACTACCCATTGGAGTTTGATGTGGGGGAAAAGATTTACATGGAGATAGATGCCACGTCTACACTCAACGAAACCGAGCTGTTTGTGGAGTCCTGCAGTGCTGCACCATATGATACTCCCAACTACTCGCCAGTCTACCCCATCATAGAAAACGGGTAAATACAGATACAGTAACTGATGGACTACTGTTTTGTTTATGAAAGTCAGTGTCATGTTGTTAGGTTAGAATGTCCCTAATAGACTCATTATTTAGGCTAACATCTTTCTTTCAACTGTTTTGTGTAAGTAAAACCAATTCTAAGGACTGAACATCCAATATGAATTTTGTTTTCCTTTTACCAGGTGTATCATCGACCAGACGGTTGAAGTCTATCTGTCCAGCCCGAAATATTTCAGGTTCGGAATGGAGGCCTTCAAATTCATTGGATTGTATGACCAGGTAAATACATTTTCTGTAGATATGATGGAGCAAATTACTACATAGAAATTGTCATTTTAGTTAAAAACTATCCATCATGCTACCAAATAGGCTATACGCTGTGATATATATGATCGCTCAATCTAATGATTTCAGCTTGAAGTTTTTCTTTGTGTGGTCTGCCCTCAACTCTGCTTTCATAAAATGTAAATCTATCTTTGAAATCAAATTCAGAGAGTCCTTCTGCTTTTACTGTGAGTCTGATGGTTTACCGACGCCCACTAAAGGTGTACATCAGCTGTACGGTCATGGTGTGTGAAGCTGGGGAGCCCAACTCCAGGTGCTCTCAGGGATGCACCAGCTCTCCTTCTCCTAATGGTCGGCAGCATCATCGTGGCAAGAGAGCGGCCGCCATCCAGACTACAAGCCACTTCATTTCCCAGGGTCCCCTGCGCTTGAGAAAGACGTCTGCAACCACAGGTAATTGTAAATCTTGTCTTATGGACACCAGGAATTAGAAACAAGAATAAAATTAAACCACAGGTAATTGTAAACCTTGTGTTATGGACACCATGCAGGAATTATAAACAAGAATTAAATGAAACCACAGGTAATTGTAAACCTTGTTTTATGGACAGTGATGCCAGTAACTAGTTACTCTAATCTGATAACTTTTTCAGTAAATAGTAATCTAACTTGTTACTTTTTACAAGCCAGTAATCTGATTAAGTAAGTGGCTGTGCGTTACTATCTCATAATGCTGATGATAAGAGAGCCAGGGGTACAGTCAGCTAGACCAGAGATGGGACGTGCGCTCGTGCACGCACGCACGCTCACAGCCTCACACACATGTTTACGTTTATAGCTGATTTTAGAATGGCTTCAGCATGAAGTTAAATCAACTATCCAGTTCGTTTTATAGTGTAATTTGGCTACTTGAGAGAGAGTGAGAGTGAGAGAGAGATGTTCATGTTACGCGTGACTTGCGGATGGCAACTGATGGCAACTGATGGCTGATGACATCTCATGATGACCTATCTGAGCAGGCAATCATGATTTATGACATTATGCACTTTCAATAAAGCATTATTTAAAAAAAGAAACTGTTGTCATTCTTATGTTGTGGCAGCAGCAGGGGGGACGACGACGACTTTGTAACCTAGTTACTTTGATAATCAAGTAATCAGTAAAGTAACTAGATTACTTTTTAAATGAGTAATCAGATTATTTTTACAAGTAATCTGTAGCATCACTGCTTATGGACACCAGGAATTAGAAACAAGAATAAAATGAAACCACAGGTAATCGTAAACCTTGTCTTATGGACACCAGGAATTAGAAACAAGAATAAAATGGGTGTTTACTAGCTTTGCTTGGCTCTCAAGACCGCTGACGATACTGAGCTGAACTTGTGTTTTTCTTTCCTCTAGTGACCAATTTGAACATGAACCTGGTATTCATGGCTGGATGTCTTCTAGCTGCTGTTGGCATGATATGTGCAGTGGTCATCTACAAAACCAAGATGTCAAGTGTCAAATATCAACCTACGCCATCAGTTGAAAATAAATAGGATGGTTTACGTTTGAGGAATAATTTGATGGGAAACATTCTCAGATACTATTGTCAGATTTGATTAACAATCAGTAATTGTGTTTCTTGACATACATTTGAGAGGTATGACCACACAAGACTAAACCATGTATAATTTTAGCAAGCAATGACATTTTGTATGGTTAGAAGGAGTTTAGTAAATTAGTTCAGTAAATTACTTGTAATCAATGATATCTTTAAATCTATAATCAGTCGTTTCAACCTGTAACTTTTGCAACAATGACAATCAATGATGCTTCATTATTACCTATGTAAACCTGTGTAAATGGAAATGTGGGTGTTTCTTTGTCTTTAAAACGGTTATGCTAATCATATTATACATATATATGTGCCCATATATGTCTTTTATTTGTGCCAAGGTGGTTGGCTGATGTTGGGGCTCTCACATAGTATTAGTGAGGGAGGGGGGCGGGTAGGCAGTGGAAACCATCTCAGGTTTTACATCTGAAAGAGAGAGGAAATAAGTTGTGTATTCCTTTACCTTAAACAATTATCTCTATTTTGATTTATACTGGGAGTATATCCGAAGCCATTTTAGTTAATTGTGTACTCTCTTCCTGTGCCTGGGGTGAATGTATTTGGGAGTGTGTGATTGCTGGCAGACTTGGCCCAGTGACATTGTGTCTGCCAATCAAGGATTTCTGTTTATTAAAATATTTTCTTGCTATGTTTATTGGACAATGTTATCTATAATGTAATTATTCTTATTATGCTCATTGGTTGATATGTTATGCTATTCTCACTTCATGGCTGAATCCTGGGCTCAGATAGTCACCTAAACTTCTATATGGGTTAACTACCTTACAATTTACATATGAACTGAAAGAAGCCATCTATTTAGCCACAATCAATGAAATAAACATTATGTAGCCTGTGTTAACTTACTTCCAATCTCTCTCTCTCACACACACACACACACACACACACACACACACACACACACACACACACACACACACACACACACACACACACACACACACACACACACACACACACACACACACACACACACACACACACACACACACACACACACACACACACACACACACACACACACACACACACACACACACACACACACACACACACACCACAGTTGAAATAAACCACTGACATATTATGCCTAATTTACATCATGCATTTTTGGTAAATAAAGAGATGATAATCCACTCCCCTTAGTAATTTATCTTGAGCAAGACTGGCATGATGGAGGGGGTCTGAACCACTACACTATCTGAGTCTGAGAGGAGAGGAGGGGTCTGAACCACTACACTATCTGAGTCTGAGAGGAGAGGAGGGGTCTGAACCACTACACTATCTGAGAGGAGAGGAGAGGAGGGGTCTGAACCACTACACTATCTGAGTCTGAGAGGAGAGGAGGGGTCTGAACCACTACACTATCTGAGAGGAGAGGAGGGGTCTGAACCACTACACTATCTGAGAGGAGAGGAGGGGTCTGAACCACTACACTATCTGAGCAGGAGAGGAGGGGAGGGGTCTGAACCACTACACTCTCTGAGTCTGAGAGGAGAGGAGGGGTCTGAACCACTACACTATCTGAGTCTGAGAGGAGGGGTCTGAACCACTACACTATCTGAGTCTGAGAGGAGAGGAGGGGTCTGAACCACTACACTATCTGAGTCTGAGAGCAGAGGAGGGGTCTGAACCACTACACTATCTGAGAGGAGAGGAGGGGTCTGAACCACTACACTATCTGAGTCTGAGAGGAGAGGAGGGGTCTGAACCACTACACTATCTGAGTCTGAGAGGAGAGGAGGGGTCTAAACCACTACACTATCTGAGAGGAGAGGAGGGGTCTGAACCACTACACTATCTGAGTCTGAGAGGAGAGGAGGGGTCTGAACCACTACACTATCTGAGTCTGAGAGGAGGGGTCTGAACCACTACACTATCTGAGCAGGAGAGGAGAGGAGGGGTCTGAACCACTACACTATCTGAGAGGAGAGGAGGGGTCTGAACCACTACACTATCTGAGTCTGAGAGGAGAGGAGGGGTCTGAACCACTACACTATCTGAGTCTGAGAGGAGGGGTCTGAACCACTACACTATCTGAGTCTGAGAGGAGAGGAGGGGTCTGAACCACTACACTATCTGAGTCTGAGAGCAGAGGAGGGGTCTGAACCACTACACTATCTGAGTCTGAGAGGAGGGGTCTGAACCACTACACTATCTGAGTCTGAGAGGAGAGGAGGGGTCTGAACCACCACACTATCTGAGAGGAGAGGAGGGGTCTGAACCACTACACTATCTGAGTCTGAAAGGAGAGGAGGGGTCTGAACCACTACACTATCTGAGAGGAGAGGAGAGGAGGGGTCTGAACCACTACACTATCTGAGAGGAGAGGAGGGGTCTGAACCACTACACTATCTGAGCAGGAGAGGAGAGGAGGGGTCTGAACCACTACACTATCTGAGCAGGAGAGGAGGGGTCTGAACCACTACACTATCTGAGAGGAGAGGAGAGGAGGGGTCTGAACCACTACACTATCTGAGTCTGAGAGGAGGGGTCTGAACCACTACACTATCTGAGAGGAGAGGAGAGGAGGGGTCTGAACCACTACACTATCTGAGAGGAGAGGAGAGGAGGGGTCTGAACCACTACACTATCTGAGTCTGAGAGGAGAGGAGGGGTCTGAACCACTACACTATCTGAGTCTGAGAGGAGAGGAGGGGTCTGAACCACTACACTATCTGAGTCTGAGAGGAGAGGAGGGGTCTGAACCACCACACTATCTGAGTCTGAGAGGAGAGGAGGGGTCTGAACCACTACACTATCTGAGAGGAGAGGAGGGGTCTGAAGTTGAACCACTACACTATCTGAGTCTGAGAGGAGAGGAGGGGTCTGAACCACTACACTATCTGAGAGGAGAGGAGGGGTCTGAACCACTACACTATCTGAGTCTGAGAGGAGAGGAGGGGTCTGAACCACTACACTATCTGAGTCTGAGAGGAGGGGTCTGAACCACTACACTATCTGAGTCTGAGATGAGAGGAGGGGTCTGAACCACTACACTATCTGAGTCTGAGCAGGAGAGGAGGGGTCTGAACCACTACACTATCTGAGTCTGAGATGAGAGGAGGGGTCTGAACCACTACACTATCTGAGTCTGAGAGGAGAGGAGGGGGTCTGAACCACTACACTATCTGAGAGGAGAGGAGAGGAGGGGTCTGAACCACTACACTATCTGAGAGGAGAGGAGGGGTCTGAACCACTACACTATCTGAGTCTGAGAGGAGAGGAGGGGTCTGAACCACTACACTATCTGAGAGGAGAGGAGAGGAGGGGTCTGAACCACTACACTATCTGAGAGGAGAGGAGAGGAGGGGTCTGAACCACTACACTATCTGAGAGGAGAGGAGGGGTCTGAACCACTACACTATCTGAGTCTGAGCCGGAGAGGAGGGGTCTGAACCACTACACTATCTGAGTCTGAGAGGAGAGGAGGGGTCTGAACCACTACACTATCTGAGAGGAGAGGAGGGGTCTGAACCACTACACTATCTGAGTCTGAGAGGAGAGGAGGGGGTCTGAACCACTACACTATCTGAGAGGAGAGGAGAGGAGGGGTCTGAACCACTACACTATCTGAGAGGAGAGGAGGGGTCTGAACCACTACACTATCTGAGTCTGAGAGGAGAGGAGGGGGTCTGAACCACTACACTATCTGAGAGGAGAGGAGAGGAGGGGTCTGAACCACTACACTATCTGAGTCTGAGCCGGAGAGGAGGGGTCTGAACCACTACACTATCTGAGTCTGAGAGGAGAGGAGGGGTCTGAACCACTACACTATCTGAGAGGAGAGGAGGGGTCTGAACCACTACACTATCTGAGTCTGAGAGGAGGGGAGGGGTCTGAACCACTACACTATCTGAGAGGAGAGGAGGGGTCTGAACCACTACACTATCTGAGTCTGAGAGGAGAGGAGGGGTCTGAACCACTACACTATCTGAGTCTGAGAGGAGAGGAGGGGGTCTGAACCACTACACTATCTGAGTCTGAGAGGAGAGGAGGGGGTCTGAACCACTACACTATCTGAGCAGGAGAGGAGGGGTCTGAACCACTACACTATCTGAGCAGGAGAGGAGAGGAGGGGTCTGAACCACTACACTATCTGAGAGGAGAGGAGGGGTCTGAACCACTACACTATCTGAGCAGGAGAGGAGAGGAGGGGTCTGAACCACTACACTATCTGAGTCTGAGAGGAGAGGAGGGGGTCTGAACCACTACACTATCTGAGCAGGAGAGGAGGGGTCTGAACCACTACACTATCTGAGCAGGAGAGGAGAGGAGGGGTCTGAACCACTACACTATCTGAGTCTGAGAGGAGGGGTCTGAACCACTACACTATCTGAGTCTGAGAGGAGGGGTCTGAACCACTACACTATCTGAGTCTGAGAGGAGAGGAGGGGTCTGAACCACTACACTATCTGAGTCTGAGAGGAGAGGAGGGGTCTGAACCACTACACTATCTGAGTCTGAGAGGAGAGGAGGGGTCTGAACCACTACACTATCTGAGTCTGAGAGGAGAGGAGGGGTCTGAACCACTACACTATCTGAGTCTGAGAGGAGGGGTCCGAACCATTACACTATCTGAGTCTGAGCAGGAGAGGAGGGGTCTGAACCACTACACTATCTGAGTCTGAGAGGAGAGGAGGGGTCTGAACCACTACACTATCTGAGTCTGAGCAGGAGAGGAGGGGTCTGAACCACTACACTATCTGAGAGGAGAGGAGGGGTCTGAACCACTACACTATCTGAGTCTGAGAGGAGAGGAGGGGTCTGAACCACTACACTATCTGAGTCTGAGAGGAGAGGAGGGGTCTGAACCACTACACTATCTGAGTCTGAGAGGAGAGGAGGGGTCTGAACCACTACACTATCTGAGTCTGAGAGGAGAGGAGGGGTCTGAACCACTACACTATCTGAGAGGAGAGGAGAGGAGGGGTCTGAACCACTACACTATCTGAGTCTGAGAGGAGAGGAGGGGTCTGAACCACTACACTATCTGAGTCTGAGAGGAGGGGTCTGAACCACTACACTATCTGAGTCTGAGCAGGAGAGGAGGGGTCTGAACCACTACACTATCTGAGAGGAGAGGAGAGGAGGGGTCTGAACCACTACACTATCTGAGACGAGAGGAGGGGAGGGGTCTGAACCACTACACTATCTGAGTCTGAGAGGAGGGGTCTGAACCACTACACTATCTGAGAGGAGAGGAGGGGTCTGAACCACTACACTATCTGAGCAGGAGAGGAGAGGAGAGGAGGGGTCTGAACCACTACACTATCTGAGAGGAGAGGAGGGGTCTGAACCACTACACTATCTGAGCAGGAGAGGAGAGGAGGGGTCTGAACCACTACACTATCTGAGAGGAGAGGAGGGGTCTGAACCACTACACTATCTGAGTCTGAGAGGAGAGGAGGGGGTCTGAACCACTACACTATCTGAGCAGGAGAGGAGGGGTCTGAACCACTACACTATCTGAGTCTGAGAGGAGAGGAGGGGTCTGAACCACTACACTATCTGAGCAGGAGAGGAGGGGTCTGAACCACTACACTATCTGAGTCTGAGAGGAGAGGAGGGGTCTGAACCACTACACTATCTGAGTCTGAGAGGAGAGGAGGGGTCTGAACCACTACACTATCTGAGTCTGAGCAGGAGAGGAGGGGTCTGAACCACTACACTATCTGAGAGGAGAGGAGGGGTCTGAACCACTACACTATCTGAGAGGAGAGGAGAGGAGGGGTCTGAACCACTACACTATCTGAGTCTGAGAGGAGAGGAGGGGTCTGAACCACTACACTATCTGAGTCTGAGAGGAGAGGAGGGGTCTGAACCACTACACTATCTGAGTATGCTGCAGGTGGTGGGCGCCCTGGCCAGTGATAGGTGCATAATTCAGTGTGCGCTAATTGCATGCAAGTGTCCAATCATATAAATAGGGTTATGAAATAACTACTGTTCTAACTAATAGAGTACGCTCAGTAGAGCACAAATCTCCACCAGGCGGTATGCCTATATTCTGGAGTAGATAGATGAGGGCTGTTGCAGACGGTTTAGAATGCCAATTTGTCCTCCATGTTGGAAGAAAAAACTGTTTCTATGCAAAACAACAGCTATTATCTACTCTAACTAGATTAAACGTCCAGTCAGACAGTGTGTTCAATGTGCCTGCCTCATCCTCTGGACATCCCAAGGGGGACTCAAAATAGCACACAAGTAGTTCAACAAACCGATAGTTATGTAGTATAACTCTAGTTATATGAATGCAGAAAAAGCATCTTGCTTCGCCTATTGGACAGCTCTGTGTGACAATAGCGCACCAGCTGAAATAATGTACTAATGCACCAAACAAACAATTATCTGTACGAACAAAGAATGTGTGGATGAGTGAAAAGTGAAGTGTGGTGCTGTGTGGTGTAAATAGTAGTATTCAAATATCAAAGATCAAAATGGGTAGAGGTCAACCTGTTCCTGGTAGATGGAAAAGCACAATGAGTGAGTTAACCAGGGACACATATATGCATG
Source organism: Notolepis coatsorum (assembly GCF_963971535.1). NCBI lineage: Eukaryota > Metazoa > Chordata > Actinopteri > Aulopiformes > Paralepididae > Notolepis > Notolepis coatsorum. The sequence continues at coordinate 103,827,955 of NC_140175.1, forward strand.
CAGGCAGCTCTCACTGCCCAGGTGAGTCCAATTGGGCTAACGAGCCACCCACTTCACCATGCTCCCAGAGAGTCAGCAGACTCACCCATTAGCAGGTAGAGTGGGGGTCGTCACAATGTACTTATGCACCTATCTCAGACAAGGGCTATGTATGCACACCCCCAGCTAGTATATACACAGGGGGAGTAGCCTGAAACTACCTTCTGTAGTACTTTTCAGAACTATGAAAACAGGGAAAAAAGCAAGATGCTTTGCGCGCATTCTTATTATTAGTTATACTAAATAACTAGCATTATATATCATGTGGGTTCCACATCTTGCTTTTCCTATTGGACTAATAGGCAAAGCGAGAGCGTAGCCCTGATCAATGTACCGCCTATTGGCCCTAAGACCAAAACAGAAGAGAAGAGAAGAGAATAAACCAGAAACTCTGGTAGAATAGGTTACAATATATGAAGCAGGTGGGTTCAAATGCAAACAGCCATAAATAAAAACTGACAAGGTAGCAGAGAATGGCTGAATATGGAAGATAAAGCATGCCCTTGCCAAAACTAAAAGTGTAAGTGTAAAAAATACAAATGGGGTCAAACATTAGGAGAGTGTAAAAATGCAGCAGTCGTGTATCCTAAATGACAAAGTTATATTATAAAGGCTGTCCTGTAAAACCCTAAAAGACACTAGACACCTGGATAAGCCTAAAATACTATCATAAGGAGAAAAAACCCCAGTTGGGATGAAGACGGATAGTCTACAAAGTCATTTTGTAACAAGAGAGGAGTAGGGAACCGTATTCCTCATATCTGTTACAAAAACAGTTCCGTGCGAATCAAATAAATTATATCTGTCTCAATGAGAGGAGAAGCATAAAACGGAAATAAGAAAGAATGCCTGATGACGCAGTGTGTAATCACAAAGGGAAGAAGACAGGCATAATGGTGCACGAAAAGACCCATGACTGGGGAAGGAACTGTGAGACCCGACCACTCTAGCTGGAGCTAGAAGGATGAGTCCCAGAGCTAAGGACAGAGTGAGAGAAAGACAGGAATCAACAGGAAGTTTGCCAGTCTATGTTGTAGTGACAGTTTGGTCTGCAGAACCTCTTCTCCAATAACCTGTTTCATGAGAGCTGCTTTAATGGTTCGTACGGATGGTATGCTGGCTGCTGGCACCAGTGTCTGTTTGATACCGTTGCTCCTCGGAAACTGTTTGAACTCACAGGATGTGAATTGTGGTCCATTGTCTGAAACCACTTCTTCCGGTAGGCCCTGAGAAGCAAAGATGTTCCGGAGAACGTCAATGGTCTTCACTGATGTAGTGGTTGTCATGGGAACAACTTCGAGCCATTTTGAGTGACTGTCAACGAGTACCAGGAGGTACTGTTTGTCTTTCTCACAGAAGTCTATGTGTATCCTCTGCCATACACGGGCTGGCCACTGCCAACAGTGCAGCGGGGCTGCGGCAGGCAGTGTTCTCTGAACCACTACACTATCTGAGAGGAGAGGAGGGGTCTGAACCACTACACTATCTGAGAGGAGAGGAGGGGTCTGAACCACTACACTATCTGAGTCTGAGAGGAGAGGAGGGGTCTGAACCACTACACTATCTGAGTCTGAGAGGAGGGGTCTGAACCACTACACTATCTGAGCAGGAGAGGAGGGGTCTGGACCACTACACTATCTGAGTCTGAGAGGAGAGGAGGGGTCTGAACCACCACACTATCTGAGTCTGAGAGGAGAGGAGGGGTCTGAACCACTACACTATCTGAGAGGAGAGGAGAGGAGGGGTCTGAACCACTACACTATCTGAGTCTGAGAGGAGAGGAGGGGTCTGAACCACTACACTATCTGAGAGGAGAGGAGGGGTCTGAACCACTACACTATCTGAGTCTGAGAGGAGGAGTCTGAACCACTACACTATCTGAGCAGGAGAGGAGGGGGTCTGAACCACTACACTATCTGAGTGTGAGAGGAGAGGAGGGGTCTGAAACACTACACTATCTGAGTCTGAGAGGAGAGGAGGGGTCTGAACCACTACACTATCTGAGTCTGAGAGGAGAGGAGGGGTCTGAACCACTACACTATCTGAGTCTGAGAGGAGAGGAGGGGTCTGAACCACTACACTATCTGAGTCTGAGAGGAGAGGAGGGGTCTGAACCACTACACTATCTGAGTCTGAGAGGAGAGGAGGGGTCTGAACCACTACACTATCTGAGTCTGAGAGGAGAGGAGGGGTCTGAACCACCACACTATCTGAGTCTGAGAGGAGAGGAGGGGGTCTGAACCACCACACTATCTGAGTCTGAGAGGAGAGGAGGGGTCTGAACCACTACACTATCTGAGTCTGAGAGGAGGGGTCTGAACCACTACACTATCTGAGAGGAGAGGAGGGGTCTGAACCACTACACTATCTGAGTCTGAGAGGAGAGGAGGGGTCTGAACCACTACACTATCTGAGTCTGAGAGGAGAGGAGGGGTCTGAACCACTACACTATCTGAGTCTGAGAGGAGGGGTCTGAACCACTACACTATGTGAGTCTGAGAGGAGAGGAGGGGTCTGAACCACTACACTATCTGAGTCTGAGAGGAGGGGTCTGAACCACTACACTATCTGAGTCTGAGAGGAGAGGAGGGGTCTGAACCACTACACTATCTGAGTCTGAGAGGAGAGGAGGGGTCTAAACCACTACACTATCTGAGTCTGAGAGGAGAGGAGGGGTCTGAACCACTACACTATCTGAGAGGAGAGGAGGGGTCTGAACCACTACACTATCTGAGAGGAGAGGAGGGGTCTGAACCACTACACTATCTGAGAGGAGAGGAGGGGGTCTGAACCACTACACTATCTGAGTCTGAGAGGAGAGGAGGGGTCTGAACCACTACACTATCTGAGAGGAGAGGAGGGGTCTGAACCACTACACTATCTGAGTCTGAGAGGAGAGGAGGGGTCTGAACCACTACACTATCTGAGTCTGAGAGGAGAGGAGGGGTCTGAACCACTACACTATCTGAGTCTGAGAGGAGAGGAGGGGTCTGAACCACCACACTATCTGAGAGGAGAGGAGGGGTCTGAACCACTACACTATCTGAGTCTGAGAGGAGAGGAGGGGTCTGAACCACTACACTATCTGAGTCTGAAAGGAGAGGAGGGGTCTGAACCACTACACTATCTGAGCAGGAGAGGAGGGGTCTGAACCACTACACTATCTGAGCAGGAGAGGAGAGGAGGGGTCTGAACCACTACACTATCTGAGAGGAGAGGAGAGGAGGGGTCTGAACCACTACACTATCTGAGTCTGAGAGGAGAGGAGGGGTCTGAACCACTACACTATCTGAGTCTGAGAGGAGAGGAGGGGGTCTGAACCACTACACTATCTGAGTCTGAGAGGAGAGGAGGGGTCTGAACCACTACACTATCTGAGTCTGAGAGGAGAGGAGGGGTCTGAACCACTACACTATCTGAGTCTGAGAGGAGAGGAGGGGTCTGAACCACTACACTATCTGAGTCTGAGAGGAGAGGAGGGGTCTGAACCACTACACTATCTGAGTCTGAGAGGAGAGGAGGGGGTCTGAACCACTACACTATCTGAGTCTGAGAGGAGGGGAGGGGTCTGAACCACTACACTATCTGAGTCTGAGAGGAGAGGAGGGGTCTGAACCACTACACTATCTGAGTCTGAGAGGAGAGGAGGGGTCTGAACCACTACACTATCTGAGTCTGAGAGGAGAGGAGGGGTCTGAACCACTACACTATCTGAGAGGAGAGGAGGGGTCTGAACCACTACACTATCTGAGTCTGAGAGGAGAGGAGGGGTCTGAACCACTACACTATCTGAGTCTGAGAGGAGAGGAGAGGAGGGGTCTGAACCACTACACTATCTGAGTCTGAGAGGAGAGGAGGGGTCTGAACCACTACACTATCTGAGACGAGAGGAGGGGAGGGGTCTGAACCACTACACTATCTGAGTCTGAGAGGAGGGGTCTGAACCACTACACTATCTGAGAGGAGAGGAGGGGTCTGAACCACTACACTATCTGAGCAGGAGAGGAGAGGAGGGGTCTGAACCACTACACTATCTGAGCAGGAGAGGAGAGGAGGGGTCTGAACCACTACACTATCTGAGAGGAGAGGAGGGGTCTGAACCACTACACTATCTGAGCAGGAGAGGAGAGGAGGGGTCTGAACCACTACACTATCTGAGAGGAGAGGAGGGGTCTGAACCACTACACTATCTGAGTCTGAGAGGAGAGGAGGGGGTCTGAACCACTACACTATCTGAGCAGGAGAGGAGGGGTCTGAACCACTACACTATCTGAGTCTGAGAGGAGAGGAGGGGTCTGAACCACTACACTATCTGAGCAGGAGAGGAGGGGTCTGAACCACTACACTATCTGAGTCTGAGAGGAGAGGAGGGGTCTGAACCACTACACTATCTGAGTCTGAGAGGAGAGGAGGGGTCTGAACCACTACACTATCTGAGTCTGAGCAGGAGAGGAGGGGTCTGAACCACTACACTATCTGAGAGGAGAGGAGGGGTCTGAACCACTACACTATCTGAGAGGAGAGGAGAGGAGGGGTCTGAACCACTACACTATCTGAGTCTGAGAGGAGAGGAGGGGTCTGAACCACTACACTATCTGAGTCTGAGAGGAGAGGAGGGGTCTGAACCACTACACTATCTGAGTATGCTGCAGGTGGTGGGCGCCCTGGCCAGTGATAGGTGCATAATTCAGTGTGCGCTAATTGCATGCAAGTGTCCAATCATATAAATAGGGTTATGAAATAACTACTGTTCTAACTAATAGAGTACGCTCAGTAGAGCACAAATCTCCACCAGGCGGTATGCCTATATTCTGGAGTAGATAGATGAGGGCTGTTGCAGACGGTTTAGAATGCCAATTTGTTCTCCATGATGGAAGAAAAAACTGTTTCTATGCAAAACAACAGCTATTATCTACTCTAACTAGATTAAACGTCCAGTCAGACAGTGTGTTCAATGTGCCTGCCTCATCCTCTGGACATCCCAAGGGGGACTCAAAATAGCACACAAGTAGTTCAACAAACCAATAGTTATGTAGTATAACTCTAGTTATATGAATGCAGAAAAAGCATCTTGCTTCGCCTATTGGACAGCTCTGTGTGACAATAGCGCACCAGCTGAAATAATGTACTAATGCACCAAACAAACAATTATCTGTACGAACAAAGAATGTGTGGATGAGTGAAAAGTGAAGTGTGGTGCTGTGTGGTGTAAATAGTAGTATTCAAATATCAAAGATCAAAATGGGTAGAGGTCAACCTGTTCCTGGTAGATGGAAAAGCACAATGAGTGAGTTAACCAGGGACACATATATGCATGCAGGCAGCTCTCACTGCCCAGGTGAGTCCAATTGGGCTAACGAGCCACCCACTTCACCATGCTCCCAGAGAGTCAGCAGACTCACCCATTAGCAGGTAGAGTGGGGGTCGTCACAATGTACTTATGCACCTATCTCAGACAAGGGCTATGTATGCACACCCCCAGCTAGTATATACACAGGGGGAGTAGCCTGAAACTACCTTCTGTAGTACTTTTCAGAACTATGAAAACAGGGAAAAAAGCAAGATGCTTTGCGCGCATTCATATTATTAGTTATACTAAATAACTAGCATTATATATCATGTGGGTTCCACATCTTGCTTTTCCTATTGGACTAATAGGCAAAGCGAGAGCGTAGCCCTGATCAATGTACCGCCTATTGGCCCTAAGACCAAAACAGAAGAGAAGAGAAGAGAATAAACCAGAAACTCTGGTAGAATAGGTTACAATATATGAAGCAGGTGGGTTCAAATGCAAACAGCCATAAATAAAAACTGACAAGGTAGCAGAGAATGGCTGAATATGGAAGATAAAGCATGCCCTTGCCAAAACTAAAAGTGTAAGTGTAAAAAATACAAATGGGGTCAAACATTAGGAGAGTGTAAAAATGCAGCAGTCGTGTATCCTAAATGACAAAGTTATATTATAAAGGCTGTCCTGTAAAACCCTAAAAGACACTAGACACCTGGATAAGCCTAAAATACTATCATAAGGAGAAAAAACCCCAGTTGGGATGAAGACGGATAGTCTACAAAGTCATTTTGTAACAAGAGAGGAGTAGGGAACCGTATTCCTCATATCTGTTACAAAAACAGTTCCGTGCGAATCAAATAAATTATATCTGTCTCAATGAGAGGAGAAGCATAAAACGGAAATAAGAAAGAATGCCTGATGACGCAGTGTGTAATCACAAAGGGAAGAAGACAGGCATAATGGTGCACGAAAAGACCCATGACTGGGGAAGGAACTGTGAGACCCGACCACTCTAGCTGGAGCTAGAAGGATGAGTCCCAGAGCTAAGGACAGAGTGAGAGAAAGACAGGAATCAACAGGAAGTTTGCCAGTCTATGTTGTAGTGACAGTTTGGTCTGCAGAACCTCTTCTCCAATAACCTGTTTCATGAGAGCTGCTTTAATGGTTCGTACGGATGGTATGCTGGCTGCTGGCACCAGTGTCTGTTTGATACCGTTGCTCCTCGGAAACTGTTTGAACTCACAGGATGTGAATTGTGGTCCATTGTCTGAAACCACTTCTTCCGGTAGGCCCTGAGAAGCAAAGATGTTCCGGAGAACGTCAATGGTCTTCACTGATGTAGTGGTTGTCATGGGAACAACTTCGAGCCATTTTGAGTGACTGTCAACGAGTACCAGGAGGTACTGTTTGTCTTTCTCACAGAAGTCTATGTGTATCCTCTGCCATACACGGGCTGGCCACTGCCAACAGTGCAGCGGGGCTGCGGCAGGCAGTGTTCTCTGAACCACTACACTATCTGAGAGGAGAGGAGGGGTCTGAACCACTACACTATCTGAGAGGAGAGGAGGGGTCTGAACCACTACACTATCTGAGTCTGAGAGGAGAGGAGGGGTCTGAACCACTACACTATCTGAGTCTGAGAGGAGGGGTCTGAACCACTACACTATCTGAGCAGGAGAGGAGGGGTCTGAACCACTACACTATCTGAGTCTGAGAGGAGAGGAGGGGTCTGAACCACCACACTATCTGAGTCTGAGAGGAGAGGAGGGGTCTGAACCACTACACTATCTGAGAGGAGAGGAGAGGAGGGGTCTGAACCACTACACTATCTGAGTCTGAGAGGAGAGGAGGGGTCTGAACCACTACACTATCTGAGAGGAGAGGAGGGGTCTGAACCACTACACTATCTGAGTCTGAGAGGAGGGGTCTGAACCACTACACTATCTGAGTCTGAGAGGAGGAGTCTGAACCACTACACTATCTGAGCAGGAGAGGAGGGGGTCTGAACCACTACACTATCTGAGTGTGAGAGGAGAGGAGGGGTCTGAACCACTACACTATCTGAGTCTGAGAGGAGAGGAGGGGTCTGAACCACTACACTATCTGAGTCTGAGAGGAGAGGAGGGGTCTGAACCACTACACTATCTGAGTCTGAGAGGAGAGGAGGGGTCTGAACCACTACACTATCTGAGTCTGAGAGGAGAGGAGGGGTCTGAACCACTACACTATCTGAGTCTGAGAGGAGAGGAGGGGTCTGAACCACTACACTATCTGAGTCTGAGAGGAGAGGAGGGGTCTGAACCACTACACTATCTGAGAGGAGAGGAGGGGAGGGGTCTGAACCACTACACTATCTGAGTCTGAGAGGAGGGGTCTGAACCACTACACTATCTGAGAGGAGAGGAGGGGTCTGAACCACTACACTATCTGAGCAGGAGAGGGGAGGAGGGGTCTGAACCACTACACTATCTGAGAGGAGAGGGGTCTGAACCACTACACTATCTGAGTCTGAGAGGAGAGGAGGGGGTCTGAACCACTACACTATCTGAGCAGGAGAGGAGGGGTCTGAACCACTACACTATCTGAGTCTGAGAGGAGAGGAGGGGTCTGAACCACTACACTATCTGAGTCTGAGAGGAGAGGAGGGGTCTGAACCACTACACTATCTGAGTCTGAGAGGAGAGGAGGGGTCTGAACCACTACACTATCTGAGCAGGAGAGGAGGGGTCTGAACCACTACACTATCTGAGTCTGAGAGGAGAGGAGGGGTCTGAACCACTACACTATCTGAGTCTGAGAGGAGAGGAGGGGTCTGAACCACTACACTATCTGAGTCTGAGAGGAGAGGAGGGGTCTGAACCACTACACTATCTGAGTATGCTGCAGGTGGTGGGCGCCCTGGCCAGTGATAGGTGCATAATTCAGTGTGCGCTAATTGCATGCAAGTGTCCAATCATATAAATAGGGTTATGAAATAACTACTGTTCTAACTAATAGAGTACGCTCAGTAGAGCACAAATCTCCACCAGGCGGTATGCCTATATTCTGGAGTAGATAGATGAGGGCTGTTGCAGACGGTTTAGAATGCCAATTTGTCCTCCATGTTGGAAGAAAAAACTGTTTCTATGCAAAACAACAGCTATTATCTACTCTAACTAGATTAAACGTCCAGTCAGACAGTGTGTTCAATGTGCCTGCCTCATCCTCTGGACATCCCAAGGGGGACTCAAAATAGCACACAAGTAGTTCAACAAACCAATAGTTATGTAGTATAACTCTAGTTATATGAATGCAGAAAAAGCATCTTGCTTCGCCTATTGGACAGCTCTGTGTGACAATAGTGCACCAGCTGAAATAATGTACTAATGCACCAAACAAACAATTATCTGTACGAACAAAGAATGTGTGGATGAGTGAAAAGTGAAGTGTGGTGCTGTGTGGTGTAAATAGTAGTATTCAAATATCAAAGATCAAAATGGGTAGAGGTCAACCTGTTCCTGGTAGATGGAAAAGCACAATGAGTGAGTTAACCAGGGACACATATATGCATGCAGGCAGCTCTCACTGCCCAGGTGAGTCCAATTGGGCTAACGAGCCACCCACTTCACCATGCTCCCAGAGAGTCAGCAGACTCACCCATTAGCAGGTAGAGTGGGGGTCGTCACAATGTACTTATGCACCTATCTCAGACAAGGGCTATGTATGCACACCCCCAGCTAGTATATACACAGGGGGAGTAGCCTGAAACTACCTTCTGTAGTACTTTTCAGAACTATGAAAACAGGGAAAAAAGCAAGATGCTTTGCGCGCATTCTTATTATTAGTTATACTAAATAACTAGCATTATATATCATGTGGGTTCCACATCTTGCTTTTCCTATTGGACTAATAGGCAAAGCGAGAGCGTAGCCCTGATCAATGTACCGCCTATTGGCCCTAAGACCAAAACAGAAGAGAAGAGAAGAGAATAAACCAGAAACTCTGGTAGAATAGGTTACAATATATGAAGCAGGTGGGTTCAAATGCAAACAGCCATAAATAAAAACTGACAAGGTAGCAGAGAATGGCTGAATATGGAAGATAAAGCATGCCCTTGCCAAAACTAAAAGTGTAAGTGTAAAAAATACAAATGGGGTCAAACATTAGGAGAGTGTAAAAATGCAGCAGTCGTGTATCCTAAATGACAAAGTTATATTATAAAGGCTGTCCTGTAAAACCCTAAAAGATACTAGACACCTGGATAAGCCTAAAATACTATCATAAGGAGAAAAAACCCCAGTTGGGATGAAGACGGATAGTCTACAAAGTCATTTTGTAACAAGAGAGGAGTAGGGAACCGTATTCCTCATATCTGTTACAAAAACAGTTCCGTGCGAATCAAATAAATTATATCTGTCTCAATGAGAGGAGAAGCATAAAACGGAAATAAGAAAGAATGCCTGATGACGCAGTGTGTAATCACAAAGGGAAGAAGACAGGCATAATGGTGCACGAAAAGACCCATGACTGGGGAAGGAACTGTGAGACCCGACCACTCTAGCTGGAGCTAGAAGGATGAGTCCCAGAGCTAAGGACAGAGTGAGAGAAAGACAGGAATCAACAGGAAGTTTGCCAGTCTATGTTGTAGTGACAGTTTGGTCTGCAGAACCTCTTCTCCAATAACCTGTTTCATGAGAGCTGCTTTAATGGTTCGTACGGATGGTATGCTGGCTGCTGGCACCAGTGTCTGTTTGATACCGTTGCTCCTCGGAAACTGTTTGAACTCACAGGATGTGAATTGTGGTCCATTGTCTGAAACCACTTCTTCCGGTAGGCCCTGAGAAGCAAAGATGTTCTGGAGAACGTCAATGGTCTTCACTGATGTAGTGGTTGTCATGGGAACAACTTCGAGCCATTTTGAGTGACTGTCAACGAGTACCAGGAGGTACTGTTTGTCTTTCTCACAGAAGTCTATGTGTATCCTCTGCCATACACGGGCTGGCCACTGCCAACAGTGCAGCGGGGCTGCGGCAGGCAGTGTTCTCTCTGACTGACACGCTCCACAGTGCTGTACTGTTGTCTCAATGTCGTTATCCATGTGGGGCCATCACACATACAATCAGATCCCCGGTGTGTAGAGTGTGTCCTGTGTGTAGATCACTCAGTAGTTTGGCTCTGTGTGCTGCGGGAACAATAACTCTTCTGCCCCACAGAACACATCCTTGCTCTTCAGATAGCTCTGTCCTCCTCATGAAGAACTGTCTGAGAGCCTCATCCTCAATGTGATGTGATCTGGCCAACCATTTAAAGTGATCTCTCTGTGACTTTGCTCAGCACTGGATCTTTGCGAGTGTTTGAGTGCAATGTTTTTATCTTCAGCCGTTTTGTCCTTGTCACGTCTCGGCAGCCTGGAGATTTAAACAAGACGAAAGTCTTTCTCTGGTCTGCATCCCCTTAACAATTGTGTGTATTGAGCCGTACTGTACTGTACCCATTCTGCAATCTGTTAATAAAATGTTCAATCAATCAGCCCTTGCAGGATTTGGTCCATCACTCCCTGGAAGATGGATGGTGCGCTGGAGACTCCATATGAGAGACGGTGATAAACATACAGTCTCCGGTGTGTGTTCATGGTGAGATACTTTTCACAGTCCTTATCCAGTTCTAACTGCTGATAGGCATGTGACAAGTCCACTTTTGTGAACAACTTTCCTCCAGCCACCACAGATCCTTGTAGTCACCACAGATCCTGATTGACTTATCCGCCTTTGGGACTATGACTATGGGCGACGCCCACTCACTTCTGTCAACCTTGGATATGATGCCTAGTCCTTCCAGTCGATGCAGTTCCTTCTCAACTGGTTCTTTGAGGGCATCGGTCTAGCCCTCCTGATGATGGGCTGGGCTTCTGGCTTTACTCTGATAGAGGCTTTGAACTCCCGGATTTGATTTGATTTGATTTTATTACGGATCCCCATTAGCTGGTGCCATAGCAACCAGCTAGTCTTCCTGGGCCCCGTTCCCCGTACCTGGCTAACTGAGTTAGCCGGATAATTTCCAGCATAGCCTGACTTAAGCCGGACCTTTCTGTTCCCCGACGCTCGATTGTCTAAATCACCATGACAACAGATCAAAAAGTTTGAGCCTGGTCGAGAGCAGGGTTAAGTTTAGTTAGCTGGATGAACCATGGCCACGCCCCCGCAAAGAAAAACCAGCTCGCTTCCTGAAATGATTCTCACAGTGTAGATCTGCATTATACCATTCTGAATTATGTTTCTGTGCTTCGTTTTCCTAGAGGGGGCTTTTGAAATGTATAATAATAGAACTAAATGCTGATAATAAATCATATTCAGCCTATAGATTTACTTTGTCCTAAATAAAATAATGCACGTCATATACGGCGCTCGGAGTGCGATACACGCTGCAGGCGCATTGCAAATGTGAATCCCGCGGGGATATTTTTAATGAATGAAACCTATCGGCCGTTTGGCTCTGATTAGTTTCATATATTCTCTGCTGTAGATTTGCTTAACGGAGCGCCCGGATTGTGTTTCATTCAAGCATAAAATTGAAGTGTCTATGCGTGGATTGTGGTTTTTGTGGATTATGAATTACGAGGACTCTGAGGATTGTTGAATTGTATCATCACTCACACGTTATTGTGATATTGTAACTGGGATTAAAATGTCTGATGAGATGCGCTGTTTGATGGATTTGAGAAATTGAATGAGCCGTTGACGTCACATTAATGCATTTGAGAATAAAGAGATAAAACTTCATTCAAAAGAAAAATATTCGAAACACGGGTCTCTTGTCCATTAATGAATACACAATGGATATATCCTGTCTGGCACAGTGGTCCAACGGCTAGTGCTTAATCCTGTCAACCGGGCGCCCCTAGTTCGAAACCCCGCGTTTCGAATATAATTTTTTTGGAATATAATATTAATGATTATACGCAAAAGTAGCCTAGTTTTAAGTTAAAATATTATAAATCTACATGCATTGAGGATGCCATTCTTTATATAGCTCTAAACGTGCACCAAAGTATTTACATTGCAAAAAGAAGAAAAAGACTAGAAGGAGGGGGATTCGAACACGGGCCGTCTGCGTGAAAGGCAAAAGCACAAACCGTCACACCACAGTGCAGATAAGTAAAATATCCACCATACATCAATCAATAGATAAGAGAGCCGTATCCTTATTCTGAAACAGTTGAACTAATTATTTTCGCTAGCAAGATCTCATTTGATTATTCAATGCATAAACCTACTGCCAGCAGGAACGTTTAAAGAAATATAATCTGATTGATTGGGGTGATGAGGGATTTAAAATTAGCATATAGATTATGCATTTAACTTGTCGGCGAGGCTATTGAGCCGCCTGCAATCTGTTAATAACGTTTTAAAACAATCAATCAATCAATGCCGTTAGAAGATCAGGATTTCTGCGATCTACACCTGCTGTCATTTCAACTGAAGCGGCCGCGCGCAATTATCCAGAGTCTCAAGTCTGGTTCGAGTTAACGAGACTGAATCAGCGTTCGAGGAACAGGAAAATCCCGGCTTCAAACATCGGGTTAACTGAATCTGGATAATGGGACTCTTGATCGACTTAGTTGAACCAGGTACAGGGAATAGGGCCCTGGGGTCCACACAAAAAAATACATACAAACACAATTATTATTGCAAAACAAAATTATTAAAAGTCAGTACTCAACACACAATGCATAATGAAACTAACAATTAAGATGGCTAAAATTACATGCAAGCACAGAAACAGAAAACAAAAAAAACAAAACAAAATACTTTACAGTGTTAAATATAATTTAAGATTGTTTTTAAAAGTGAATCTACTGTAAATGCAGCAGAGGTTTTGAGGCAGGTTATTCCAAAGAGTTAATGCTCTAAAAATAAAAGATTGATTGATTGAAAACGTTATTAACAGATTGCAGAATGGGTACAGTACAGTACAGCTCAATACATACAATTGTTAAGGGGATAATAATAATAATAATAATAATAATAATAATAATAATAATAATAATAATAATAATAATAATAATAATAATAATAATAATAATAATAATAATAATAATAATAATAATAATAATAATAATAATAATAATAATAATAATAATAATTATTATTATAATAATAATAATAATAATAATAATAATAATAATAATAATAATAATAATAATAATAATAATAATAATAATAATAATAATAATAATAATAATAATAATAATAATAATAATAATAATAGTGAGCAGCCCACTCAGGATTGTGCTGGGGCCTTCCTCAAACACAGCCTTGTGTTTTTGTAACACTGCCTCCACGTCTGCATTACTGTCACTGCTTCCTCTCACAGTGAATATTTCTCTCCAGTTCAGCCTGAGTTTCTTCAGCCGGTCACAACCTAGCAGCGCTGGTCTGTCTCCCTTCACAATCACCAGGGGCAACTTGTCTGTCTGCTGCTCATATTCTACATTCACTGTCACTCCTCACAGCGTGGTAAAAGTGAACAGTTTTGTGCTACATTTCTTCAGGGTTAGATGAGCTAACGAGTCCCCGAAAAGACAAAGTCCCCGAAAAGACAAAGACCCCTGAAAAGACAAAAAACCCGAAAAGATGAAGACCCCTGAAAAGACAAAGACCTGGAAAAGACAAAGACCCCAGAAAAGACAAAGACCCCGAAAAGACAAAGACCCCGAAAAGACAAAGACCCCTGAAAAGACAAAGACCTCTGAAAAGACCCTGATAAGACAAAGACCCCTGAAAAGACCCTGATAAGACAAAGATGTTGAAAAGACAAAGACCCCTGAAAAGACCCTGAAAAGACAAAGACGCTGAAAAGACAAAGACGCTGAAAAGACAAAGACCCTTGAAAAGACAAAGACCTCTGAAAAGACCCTGAAAAGACAAAGACCCCTGAAAAGACCCTGATAAGACAAAGACCCCTGAAAAGACAAAGACCCTGAAAAGACAAAGACCCCTGAAAAGACAAAGACCCCTGAAAAGACAAAGACCCTGAAAAGACAAAGACCCCTGAAAAGACACAAAGACCCCTGAAAAGACCCTGAGAAGACAAAGACCCCTGAAAAGACAAATACCCCTGAAAACCCCTGAAAAGACAAAGACCCCTGAAAAGACAAAGACCCCTGATAAAACAAAGACCCCTGACAAAAAAACCTGAAAAGACAAAGACCCCTGAAAAGACAAAGACCCCTGATAAGACAAAGACAGCTGAAAATACAAATACCCCTGAAAAGACAAAGACCCTGATAAGACAAAGACCCTGAAAAGACAAAGACCCCTGAAAAGACAAAGACCCCAAAAAGACAAATACCCCTGAAAACCCCTGAAAAGACAAAGACCCCTGAAAAGTCAAAGACGTATTCACTTTGGTCTATTTCACAATGAAGGAGCAATATTCAAAATAACTTGCTGATTACAATGTAGAAACTTGTTGACCTCGGACCTAAAGTAATGGACGTCCAGTGGCGTTTCTCTGCCCCATCCTCCGTTGATTTTCAGGTGTTTCCTTCTTTGTCATCAGCCCAGCGACAGACCGCAGAGAGGTCAAAGTTCGAAGGACATGAAACGCGTACCTCCTCAAGGGCACAGTGGAGAGGAACAGTAGACAGGAAGTCCAACTTCCCCATGTCCTGTTATGGTGAGTGGGTTGAGACCTGGGTGAGACCGTTTATTATCAGAGATGCAAAAAGTCATCAGGGGTGAAACAGGTGACAAAGATGTGACCCCCCAGGTTGGTCTGGGGTCACGCTGGGGTTATGCTCCTCTGTGAAGCTGATGTGGATTTACAGTCTGTTTTAGCATGCGTATATAGGGAAACGTTTTATGAATGAATTAATGAATGAATAGTTTAAACTAGAAATATAAAAAAGAAATAACAATACAAATTTCAAAAAATACTAAAAAATTAAAATAATTATTTTGCTGTGAAAAGAAAATAAAGTAAGATAAAATAATAAACAAAACTTTTGTCCGAAAAGGAATAGGAAGAAGTGACAAGCTTATCAGGTCATTCCCCTTATTGCAATTTACCCTTAACAACACAGTGTTCAATTTACTTCCTACAGAATCATCTGCAAACAAAATTACTTGTCCATGGGTCAAGTTAATAATATATAATAATAGTTATTTTAGAATCAGTAGAATCCGGTACTTTTATAAAGCAAAAGGTATATTATGCTGACTAGATCAGAACAAACCCACCCTAGAATGAGTGTAGCCTAATCTTACTGCTACAAAGGTTATATAAGGGGGGACGTCAGTTAATGCATTTATATTATTTATAAATAAACAGTCAAGAGATTGCAGAGCCAAGTCCAAAATGTTAAAGTGGAACGTCATGCCATACCCCAAAACCAAAACAATGACAACTGCACACAGATTGCACACAAAGCTAAATTAAACAACTTAAAAGAAACTACACTGATCATTTGAGAACTGAAATTAAAACCCAGAATAAACTTCACTGTCATCAAACACTAAAAGAGATTAGAGTTAAACTGGCCAAATACCTGACCACGCCTGAAACCAAAGAAAGAACAATTATATAACTGAATACAGACTCTGGGACCATAGCCTTGAGACGGGAAAAGGAAGACATGAATTAAAAAACACAACCGCCCAGAGACCAGAGGTTGTGTCATCCCCGTGACCTCTTAGAAGAGAGACTGAAATGCACTTCCTTCCCTTACATCCAGAATATGACAAGATAAAGGAAACATTATTACCCTGAACTTGCAGATTACTGGCTCTCCCGCTGTTTCCTCAATCGCCTGTGGATCAGGGTCTGAATTATGTTTGTCTCTGTTTCATCTGCTTGTTGTGGTACCGGTTGATTTGCTGAAGCACGGTGCAGTGGGTAGAGGCGTGTTCGTCATTCATTTCAGAAGCTAGTCGTCACCTGAATGAATGAATGAATGAATGAATGAATGAATGAATGAATGAATGAATGAATGAATGAATGAATGAATGAATGAATGAACTTTATTTAACAGATTGCAGAATCTCAATACACACAATTGTTAAGGGGATGCAGACCAGAGAAAGACTTTAGTCTTGTTTACACCAGGGTCCTCCATTGACATTTATGACATACACAACATACATGACACATCATGACATTTATGGCATAGGGACATACATGACATACAGGTATATAGTACTGTTACATTTGTAACATATACGATATGCAAATATACAGTAATGTTACCCAGAGAAAAAATATACATACCCAAATCCTACAACATGCATACGGGGCTACCTACTGTAGCCTACGGTGCGTACAGTACAGCAACTTGCAATGGGCCTGGTCTACAAGATACACTACAACACCACTAAGGTACCCATGTACCTGTCGAAATACTTCCTAAAGGTCAGTGAATACCACGATCACAACACCAGAGGGAGTTCCACAAATCACGTTCAACCCAGATTCGGCTCAAACAAGGGACTAGACACATTTCGCAACTATGCCACAATAATGTGGAACGCCCTACCTGTAGAAAAGACGAGAGGTAGGCAGGTGAGCATAGATGGTGATTTAATATAGATAGCTTACAGGGGATGACACAATACAGCCTAGTCGTATTGCTGCTATCCTGACCGGTGTTTACTTTCTGAGTGACGTCAGAGTAGTACGGAGGCCGTCACGTATCAAGCTTGTGTATCGGACTAACACAATGCTCTACATCCTTCCTCTTAAGTTGTGCTCTAATGCAAATACTAACAATACTCTACAGGCTAGTAGGCTATAACAAATTAAGCCATGAAAGTGATTACTACTAATATCTAGCATGTGGCTATTTGAACAAACCATAGGTTAACTGTACTTCAAGTGGTAATACACAACAGGTGTATAGTATGAACATCATTACTCCTTATTTTTTTTTTTTTTTTTTTTTTTTTTTTTTTAACAGTCCTTGTGACAAACACTACATATATCTGCTGTTTGGCCTGCAGACGCAGCCTGCCCATGAGATGTACGGAGACTGAGTGTGCGGGTTAGTCTTTTGAACAGTCTCTTTTATCTGGGCGTTGTTGAGCGTCTGCCTTCTCGGTTACGGGGTGACTGTTGCCTTCGGGTTGGCCAGTCGGAGGTTGGAGAGTGATGTTGGGGTCGCAGGGGTCGCTGAGGGCACCCTGTGGCAGTTCCGAGACGGGAAGAAGGTGTCTCCGATTCCTTCTGTACTCTCCTCCTTCTGACTCCACGACGTAGGACCTTGGTTCCTTACAGATGCTCTTGATTGTGCCCATCCGGTCGAATCCACGTGGAGTCTGTAACCTCACTACGTGTCCCTGGGCCAGTGGCTGGAGGGGCCTGCTTGATCTGTCATAACACGACTTCTGAACGCTGCGTTTCTTCTCGAGCTGTGCTTTGATCATCTTGTTGTCCTTCGCCTTGGGAACCAGTAGTGTCTTGCAGATGGGTAGGGTGGTACGTGTCTGTCTTGACATGAGCCGCTCAGCCAGTGACCCAAGTGACTGGTCACGTGGAACGTTACGGAGGTTGAGCAGATTTAGGAAGACGTCTGTTCCGTCCCGTCTGGACCTCTCCATGAGTTGCTTCGCGCTGCGCACAGCTCTCTCCGCTAGTCCATTCGCCTGCGGGAACTCCGGGCTACTGGTCACATGGTCGAAGTCCCAGGCCGAGGCGAACTCCTTGAAGCGCTGGCTTGTGTACTGGGCCCCGTTGTCCGATATTACTTTGTGTGGGGCTCCATGCACAGCGAAGTGTCTTTTCACTTTTGTTATCACTGTGTTGGATGTGATGTCACGCAGCAGGTCCACCTCGAACCAACCTGAGTATGAGTCGACCAGCACCAGGTGGTGACATCCATTCCACTCGAAGATGTCGGTCGCCACGGTTGACCACGGTAAGTCTGGAATGGGATGCAGCTTGAGTGGCTCCCTTTGTTGGTGTTGTTTTGTGCTGTTGCAGACGTGGCATGATGCTGTTTTCTCCTCGATATCCTTTGCCATGGCAGGCCAAAACACAATGTCCCTTGCCCTGCGCTTGGTTGACTCTGTGCCAGGGTGGCCTCTGTGCAGGATCGTGATGTAGTCCATTTGCAGCGATTTGGGAATGACGGCTCTTGAGCCCTTCATGATGACGCCATCGTCGATTGTGAGGTCATCTCTGAATGCAAAGTATTGGCGAGCCCCTGCCGGTAGCGTCGACTCCCTCGCAGGCCATCCGTGGTTGATGATGTTGCATATTTTCTGCAGGGTTGGGTCCCTTTCTGTGTGTTCCTTGAGCTCGTTCAGGCGTGATGAGGAAATATGTCTCACTGCCATGACCTCAAAGTCTGTCTTTTCACCACTAAGCCGGTCTGTGGTTTGTCTGGGAGCACGTGACAACGTGTCCGCAAGATACATGTCCTTTCCCTTCTTGTATCTCAGCTCGAAATCGTACCTTTGGAGTCTAAGCATCATACGCTGCAGTCTGGCTGGAGCCGTATGTAGGGGCTTTGACAGGATGGTGACCAGCGGTTGATGATCCGTTTAGATTTGGATGTGCTTTCCGTATATGTAGTCGTTGAATTTGGAGCACGCAAACACCACTGCGAGAAGCTCCTTCTCAATCTGCGCATATCGCCTTTCCGTCTCCGTCAAGGTGCGGGATGCATAAGCGACTGGGACACCATCCTGTAGACATGCCGCGCCTAGGCCATACTGGGAAGCGTCGCATGTGAGTGTGACAGGCTTGCGGACGTCGTAGTACATCAGCGTGGGTGGGTTTGAGAGACACTGTTTCAGCGCGTCAAATGCATCTTGGTGCTGCTTGTACCAACACCATTCCGTGTCATGGTGCGTTAGGTGTCGCAAGGGGGCTGAGATTTCACTGAAGTTTGGGACGAACCTGGCCAAGTAGTTTACCATGCAGAGGAACCGCTGCAGCGCCGTTACATCTTCTGGTGCAGGCAGTTTGCTGATCGCTTGCGTCTTTGATGGGTCTGGCTTTAGACCCTGACTTGTGAACAGGTGTCCAACATAGCCGACTTCCTTCAGTCTGAATCTGCATTTATTGGAGTTGAGTCGCAAGTTGACTTCACATGCTCTGTCGAGGACTTTCTTGAGATTTTCGTCATGCTCTTTCTCGCTGCTTCCTCCAACGATGATGTCATCGACTATCACTGGACAGAGTGATAGTCGATGACATCATCGTTGGAGGAAGCAGCTCCATTGTGTGTTGGAAGACTTCACTGGCGCTGCTTATGCCAAAGGGCATTCTGAGGAAATGGAATCGTCCGAATGGCGAGCTGAATGTGGTCAGTAGCGATGATTTGTGATCCAGTGGTATTTGCCAAAAGGAGCTCTTGGCATCCAGTGTTGAGAACACGGTTGAGTTTGGCATATGCGCTGCTACTTCCTCCACAGTGCGCATTGGGTGATGTGGGCGTTTGAGCGCCTTGTTTAAGTCTTGTGGATCAATGCAGAGGCGTATGTCGTCTGAGTTCTTCTTGTGGGTTGCTACCATAGAAGATACCCACTCAGTGGGTTCTGAGACTGGGGTTATGATACCTGTGCTTGCCATTCTGTCCAGTTCCATCTTAACCTTCTCTCGCATAACGACTGGGATCCGGCGTGCTGGCCTGACGACAGGTGTGGCCTCTCGGTCGATTTTCATGGAGTAGGTGTAGGGGAGCCTACCCACCTCGTCTTTGAAGAGGTCTGAATAGTCCGAAAACAACTTGTGTGAAAAACTTTCCTCGTCTGTCAGATGTAGCTGGTGTATCTCCTTGCTGAGTGTGACCAGTCCCAGGCTAAGGCTGTCTTGTAAACCCAGCAGCGTCTGGATGTCTTGTTGCACCACGTGGAACTGTAGGGAGTGGGACTTGTCTGTTATGTAGCATGCTAGGGTTGCTGTCCCCAAGGTGTGTATTTAATTTCCTCCGTAAGCAATCAGCCTTGCTGTTCTGGAGCGATCCACTCTCTCTTTGTATTTCACTTGGTTAAACGTTTTGCGAGATATCACGTTGCACTTGGCTCCGGTGTCCACTTTGAGCTCGACAGGGATTCCGTGGACCTGGACTCTGCAGAATATTTCACTCTTTTGTGTCGCTGGTGATCCCACAGTATTGACTGTGTTCGTCGCTACTGTGACCCAATCACAGTAGAACGAATCGTCGCTGTCGCCTGACGATACTGTTCTGTCAATCTGGTTCACAGCATGCTTTTTTCTGTATTGGTGCTGTTGATTGTCTCTGTGACTTCCTGGAGTGGATTTGCAGTACTGCTTGAAATGATTCATTTTCTCACATCCGTGACACTGTTTGCCGAATGCAGGGCACCTTTCTCGTCTGGGCTCGTGGCTGCCTCCACAGTTGCTGCAGCTGGCTATGGACCGAGTTGAATGCTCTGTATTTGGCTTTTTCTTGTAAACACGTTCTTTCATTCTGTGCCGTAGTGTAACGTTCGTATCCTACTGTCTACCTGGGTCACTTCCTGTTGTTGTGGGTTCACCTTGTATGTCACCACTGATTTGCTGTCATCATTAATTGTCTGTCACACCTGGGTGCTGTCATTGGTTGTCAGACTGCTGTCACTTATTGACAGCGTGGAATGTTTGGTATGTGCCTATTTAACGTTTGCTCTATCTCTGTCATTTGCTAGAGCTTCACCTAAAACTACGGACAAGATTACAGCTGGAACAAAGCGCTGACCTAAGTCTCTCCCTCTGTACTTGTATACTCTTATCCTATTAATAAACAGTGGAACCTGTTT
Organism: Notolepis coatsorum; assembly: GCF_963971535.1. Taxonomy (NCBI): domain Eukaryota; kingdom Metazoa; phylum Chordata; class Actinopteri; order Aulopiformes; family Paralepididae; genus Notolepis; species Notolepis coatsorum. The sequence goes on from NC_140175.1 coordinate 103,849,024, forward strand.
TGGAAGAGTAACCTATTCTCTGTCTCATTCTTCTCGACAACTTGGAACTCACGTACCCCGTTCGTAACACCGTAGGCTATCTACGTTGGTTGTGCTTTGCTTTGGTGCAGCCAGTGTCCTAGTGTGTTGTTCTGTCATTTCGTGGATCTGACATATCTCAACTGCTTTGGTTAAAGTTAGTTTGCTGTCACGGAGTAGTAGCTTTCTCATGCCATCATTCATTATGCCACACACAAGTCTATCTTTGATTAGCTCTTCGCGCAAATCTCAGAATTGACAGCTCTTTGCTTTGATTTTTAAATCGCTGACATAGGCTTCAATTGTCTCATCTTGTTTCTGGCTCCTTGTATTAAACTTGTGCCTTTCCATTGTGACGTTTGTTTGTGGATTACATAACTCACGGAATTTCCTTTTCAAGCACTCCGTGTCTTCTCTTGATTGTGCAGGGACTATTTCTTGTCCCTCCCCCTCTTCTCCATCGCGCACGGCTGCTGCATATACAAATGCCCGTTCCCGCTCTATGGCTTCCGAGCCAGCCAGGTTTAGCAAGATGAAGGCTTGAGAGCGAGGCGGCTTGTCATAGTGTGCGGCAGCAATGAATATATCATACTCTTGCTCGAATATTCTCCAGTTCTCCCCAACGTGGCTGTCAAACACGAGTGGACCTGGTTTGCGGAATCCTTCCGCCATGCTGAATGTAAGGTCGCTTTCACACAGGGGCTGTTTGGTCCGGACTTTCGGACCAGAATTCGATAGTCCGGTTTTTCGGGTTTGTGTGAATGCGTGCCGAACTCGGTTCGCGGACCAAACAGGCGAACTCTGGTCCGCCTGAAAACTTCGGTCTCGGTTCGGCTTCATCGAACCAAACGCGAACCAAATATAGGAAGTGATTATTATTACCACTGCTCGCAGCACTCACTGCAAAACAAGCACACTGCATCTAATCTCTCTATCTATCTCTCTATCTATCTCTCTATCTATCTCTCTATCTATCTCTCTATCTATCTATCTATCTATCTATCTATCTATCTATCTATCTATCTATCTATCTATCTATCTATCTATCTATCTATCTATCTATCTATCTATCTATCTATATATCTATCTATATATCTATATATCTTAACTGTGCATCTTGGGAAGAAGGAAGAAAAAACGCGGCTTATTATTATTACCGAGGCGCACAGCATTGGATCAATGCCACGTCAATACTATTATTACCTTACCACTGCTCGCAGCATTCATTCACTGCAAAACAAGCACACTGCATCTATCTCTCTCTCTATCTATCTATCTATCTATATATCTATATATCTGTGCATCTTGGGAAGAAGGAAGAAAAAACGCGGCTTATTATATTATTAATAAAACAGCTACTTGTGGGCACTCATAAAAACACTGTGGTCTACAAGTTGTTTAGCAAGAGGATGGTGGTAATGTGCTTCAATAGAACAATGGATCAATGCCATGTCAAAACTCGCCTCCGCTCCGCTGATCTGGAGGACTCGCAGTCCACACACAGACACACACACACACGCGCGCGCACACACGGGCTCGCAGCAACACACACATTTCCACTGTCCAATAGACAAGCGCCCTTTTTGACCGTGTGACATTGTTCAGAAGGTTCGGTCCGACTCACAGATTTCTATGTGAACGCAGGCGAACCAAATGAAGAATGCAACAATGTTGCAACTTCACCCCCAGAACCGCACCGAGTCCACCAAAACTATATGTGAAAGCGACCTAAGTCTCTGGTTAGCGGGAGTCTCTCGCGCGTTATATAGCCTAGTTATAGGCTACCTCCTCCTAAACCTTCACTTTTCACTTTCGGACGCGGGTTGACGACTGTGTCCACAACGTGTGACACCATGTAGAAAAGACGAGAGGTAGGCAGGTGAGCATAGATGGTGATTTAATATAGATAGCTTACAGGGGATGACACGATACAGCCTAGTCGTATTGCTGCTATCCTGACCGGTGTTTACTTTCTGAGTGACGTCAGAGTAGTACGGAGGCCGTCACGTATCAAGCTTGTGTATCGGACTAACACAATGCTCTACACTACCCACAGCCGTAAAGGAATGTGAATCCCTACCCTCCTTCAAAACCGCTCTCAAAGAGCACCTACGGGTGGCTGCAATTAGAAACTGGCCCCGGTAAATGTAAAAATCCCCCCCCACTCCCCCACCCCACCCAACCCCAGCCCCCTCTAATGTACATTTTCTTCTCCTTCTGATTTCATTTCTTTATGATGTTCTCTCTTTCTTACATAGTGCTGTATACAGTATTTGTATGTCTCTAAATGTCTTGATGAATTGAAAATGGTGAACCCTTATGCAAACAAGACGAAAGTCTTTTTCTGGTCTTCATCCTCTTAGCAGTTGTTGTATTGAGCTGTACTGTATTGTACCCATTCTGCAATATGTTAATACAGTTTTCAATCAATCAATCAATCAATCAATGTGGGGAGAGAGAGAGAGAGGTGCTTGAACCAAACACACTGTTAGATTTCATTGACCTTTAATTAATGTTACTTCTCCCGACTTCCTTCAGGATATAGGACTTTACTTGTTGAAGTAAAGTCAGTCTAATAAAATCTCCCCTTGAGATAATATACAACACTTACAACTCCCAGTATTTTCTTTATAACACAGGTTTATTGGCATAAACAGCCAAATAGTTACAATTACGTTGCTCTCCGGTTCTCTGTGTGTGAGCTGAATACTGAAGAAGGAGACCGTATAGCCCTCTCTGAAATACCAAAGAGACCCAGATTCTCTCTCTTCCTGAAATAATATGCCCATTTGTTATCACCCTCTCCTTTGGTTATCTTCCTTAACACTTTCCGTGCCACTCACAAGATTTCTCTGGTTTTTTTATAGGTGGTTGCTAGCCACTCACGAGATTTCTCGGAATTTTTTTATTTTTTATTTTTTAGCGATCTGAAAAATTATTGCATCACCCGAGCCTACCCGAGTATAGCCGAGCGGCGCCGGCGGTTACTGTGGAAAAAAGCGCCCCCTGTCGTCTCCCAGATGACATAAGTGATTTTGGAATGGACTCAATGAAAATGAATGGGGAAAAAAATCCGGTACTCCACATTTTCCAGTTCACTGATCCAGCCGGGGTTACCACAGTTCATTCTGGAACCTCAGATCCCCGCTGATCATGGAGATCTACAGTATCGCGTTGGATCCATACACGTATCGATTTTTTCGAATGGTGATCAGGAATTGGAATATACCAGTTGGATATCATCTGAAGTCAGGAAAGGACTCTATGTTCTCAGTGTTAGGATAATCAGAGTAAGTTTGATGAAGTTATAAGCTGTTTTGTGAAATGTCTTCTTTCGGTTTCACTGTAAAAGTCCGTGAGGAAATCAACGGAGCGATTATCCGTGCGCGGCCGTAATGTGCTTGCGTGCACGTATAATATTGATCATCTAGCGTTTATTTGAAAACGATTCATAAAAAGGCAGACGAATATCAACGTTGTGGAATATTCCACTAAAAGACGATTTTCATAGAATGCTCCAGAATGAGCTGTTTTTTATATCAAAACGGGGGCTTTTCTAACTGCTCTGAAACGGAAACGACGCGATAAAAAAACAATCTGCCTTGACAACACTGACTGGAAAATAGTCTTTGATAATGCGATGGGCAGATTAGACACATAGCCATAATTTAAAACATAGATTAGGCGATATTAACGTTAACATTGGCGCCGATGGTGGCATTCAGCCGGTAAAACGGAAAACCAGGCGTGGCGCTCAAAGTGTTAATGGTTTTATCTTTTAAGAAAACACAACCCAAATCTTACAACATGCAGTTTAGCACAACAGATTCAGTTAGAGACGTTGATACAGGGATGAACAATGTACACTTGTGTACCTTTTGAACAAATCTTGAAAGTTAAATAAAAAAAAAATGTTAAATCATCTGCCGCTGTCATTGTCTGTTTTAGTCAGGGGTGTAAAGTACTTGAGTAATTGTACTTTGTTACAATACTTAAGTACAGGGCGGTTAGGTGGCCGAGCGGAGATTGCGTTCGTCACCAACCCCGGAGCTGTGAGCTGGATTCGAACAGGCGAATCCAGCTCACAGCTCCGGGGTTGTCACCAGCTTGGCTGGCCGTCTGCACTGATACAATTGGCTGTATTAGAGGGTGGGAGAAGCTGGCGGGGTGGGTCCGGGTCGTTGTAAACAGCGACTCCTACAGTTCGGTCGGGGCGCCTGCTAAGCGCGGATAGGACTTGAGGGGGATAGTGTGGTCCTCCCACACGCTACGCCCTCTCGATGAGAATCCGCGCTGCCAGGTGAAAAGAAGCTGTGATTGGCTGGACGTGTGTCGGAGGAAGCACGTGGTAGCCTCCACTCTCCCAGATGATCTGACTGTGGGGGGTAAGTGCGCAGCGACCAGGAAGGGACTGGGAATTGGCATACGACTAACATTGGGATGGGAGAAAATCGGAGGAAAATGGAGGGGGAAAAAGATAATAAAAAAAAAAAAAAAAAAACAATACTTAAGTACTGTTTTGGGGGATTTGTACTTTACTCAAGTATTATTAGGTTTGTATACTTGTACTTTTACTCAATTACATCTCAGAGAAAAAAAAACATACTTTTTACTCCGTACATTTAAAATGCAGACCTACAAAGTACAAATCTCGCAGGTCCAACTATTTTATTTAGAATTTGTTTCCCTGGCCGAACTAACGTTAACGTTATTAATCCCGCGGCCGCTCTTTATTTAAAAACAGCCAATCAAATCCCCCTCAATGGAAAATGAACCTGCCCATACCCATGCTGATTGGTCCTTGTGCAAGACTAAACACCTGCTATCAGAAGAATAGACAGTCAGAGTGACAAGCTACAGAAGATGGCCATAAACGATAGTACGAGTGAAGAAGAGGACGAAAAGGAAAATTGTATTGCCCCGGAATAAAAAAAATTATTTTATTTGTACTTTTTAGTACTTAAGTACATTTAAAAGTAGAAACTTTTTTACTTTTACTCAAGTGTGTTTTTAGCCACTCTGACTTTTACTTGAGTAAGACTTTGAGACGGTAATTAAGTATAATTTTTTGGTACTTTTTAGACCCCTGGTGAAACTGCTGTAGGTGAGAGAAAGGTGTTCTGGAACTTTAGAAAACAAAAAGGGCAATTGCTGGTCGTTATGCATAAGGTGTGGCACCGAAATTAAATCGGTGTAGTGATTGGGTGCAGGTTGTACCGAGCGTGTTGGCACCGGTACCACCGGGCTACTCGGCTCTGGACACCCAACCCCCGGTGATGTGTTGTGTGAACCACCGGTACTACCGGGCTACTCGGTTCTGGACACCCAACCCCCGGTGATGTGTTGTGTGAACATTTTGCCAAAACGTGTTTGTCCTACTATCATGAGGGGGGAGGCCTGCGGACGTTCTGAGTCATTTGCCTAAAACTAGGCGTAAGCTCAGGGGGGACCGTGCCTTCTCTGTTGTCGCCCCTAAAATGTGGAACAAGCTGCCGCTGCAGATTAGGCAGGCCTCATCGCTGTCCCATTTTAAAAGCCTCCTTAAGACCCACCTTTTCTCTCTGGCTTTCGACACCATGTAGCTTGTTGATTTTATGATTTTATTGTTTTATTGTGTTATTGTTGTACCGTTTTGTTACGGTGTCCTTTGCTTTTAAATACTTTTAAGTACTCTTATGTATTTTTATTGTTGCCTATGTTTACCTTTGTTTCCCTTTTTAGCACTCTTGTTCTTTTATCTATTTTTAGTGCTGCTTATAGTTTTTTAGTATGCTGCCTCTGTACAGCACTTTGTGCCCCTGTGGCTGTTAAAGCACTTTATAAATAAAGTTGGATTGGATTGGATTGGATTTGGCCTCATGGTGGCGCAGAAAAACCAAAAACATGAACACAACAGCTCCATCATGATGACGTGTGTAATAATGTGTTGTCCCTTTATGATGTCTTACTGATGGTATCGATATGTATTATTCAGATAGTTGATAAGCCAACCTGTGTGACCCCCAAGTCAAATCAAGTCTCAGCAAAATGCTGAACATGGATTTACAGCCTGGGTCTGTTCAGACTGGCAATATTGTCAACTCTTGTTTCTGTCATCTTCCCAGTAAATGTTGAGTTTGAAAGTAGCCTGACTGTCCTGATTGTGTATGTGTGGCTGCCTATACAGTGCTTGTCCATGTATGTACTTTGATTTGTCCCTGTACACTATGTTTTTATAGATGCATGAATGCCTAGTGAGTGAATGTACAGAATATGTTTTAAAAGGGACATGTACTATAAATGTCATTTTTGTGGGGGGGGGGCCTGCAGCGCCACACACACCTCCGAACGGGAGAGTGATAGAAAGAAAAAAAGGCAGAGAGAGGGAGGAAGGGAGGGCCCCCCCCCCCCCCCACAGCATGAGAGGCAGAGAAAAAAGAACGGCCTGTCTTTTTTCTCTCTCTCTCTCTCTCTCTCTCTCTCTCTCTCTCTCTCTCTCTCTCTCTCTCTCTCTCAATCTCTCTCTCTCCCACCCCCTCCCTCTCTCTCTATCTCTCTCTGTCTACCAGTCGCAGACTGTGTGGACTGACTGTCACTCAAAGTGCTTATGGGCGGAGCCAGGCCATAACAGCCTGAAATCTTGAAGCTGAAAAATGATGGTTTTGAGTACTTGATTAGAAATATAAAACAATGCATTTTTTTTTTTTTTTTAACGTACAAATGTCTTCAATACACTCACAGGAATTGTGTAAAGTTGCCCAAATAGTGCTAGGAATAGCAGTATATGTCCCCTTTAAATTGTTTTTATATTAGCTTTAATGTCCTTCTATTTTTCTGTTTCTTTTCTGGCTTAAACATCTAGCCCAGGGACTATAACTGAAAACTAGCAACCCTGCTAATGTTGGCATATTTACAGTTTTTCATTTTTATTCATTTATAAATGTATAACTGTTGATCGATATGCACTGTCCCTGATCAAATAAACTGAGTAAACTAAACTAAACTAAAGGCAAAGTGGGGAGATTGTCAAGCCATGGAGGAGGTCTGTACTCTACTGGTAGTTAAGACATGTAAAGATTTAATTTGTGTGCCTACACACATTGATCGTGTGTACATGTGTGTGTGTGTGTGTGTGTGTGTGTGTGTGTGTGTGTGTGTGTGTGTGTGTGTGTGTGTGTGTAATATTTTTTTTTTAAATTTTTTAAAAATATGTAGCTTACCTGATTTGAGGGTTGATAGTGTAGTAGATTTGAAAGGAAACCCCATTAGACTCTGAGCTCCGTTAAAATCTTGTATTCTCAAGGCTGTTCCTCAGATAGCTTATTCAACATCAAAGCATTTGGGAAACCGATTTACAACTGGACTCCGCTAACAGAAGGGTGTCCACACACACACACACACACACACGCACACGCACACGCACACGCACACACACACACACACACACACACACACACACACACACACACACACACACACACACACACACACACACACACACACACACACACACACACACACACACACATTTGTCCTACCAGGAGAGTACAGACTTCCGCCAAGGCTTCAGGTGACAGTAGCTCAGGTCGCCTGGTAATCAGAAGGTTTCCTGTTTGATTCCGGCTCCTCCCTGCAGTGTGTCGAAGTGTCCTTGAGCAAGACATCCCCTATCTGCTCCCGATGAGCGGGTTGGCACCTTGCATGGTTACCTCCACCGTTGGTGCGTGAATGTCTGAGTAAATGGGTGAATGTGAGGCATAAATTGTAAAGCGCTTTGGATAAAAGCTCTCTCTCTATATATATCTATATATATTGTGGCAGATCTCACCCCCCCTCCCATGGATATGTGAAGGACGGGAGATACTTTTGCCACAGAAGGAGTAGAGTCAATTAGGTAGCTGATTAGTACTGATAGAACACACCTGCGCATCATTAGTCCACCCACATCTCACCCAGTCCCACACACTACATAACCACTAGGTCAGAGAGGAGTAAGTTGAGCGGAGGTGAGGTTGGAGTTGTTGTATTGAGAGAGAGAGAGATTGTTATATTCGGAGTTGTGAAGGTGAGAGGCAGTAAGAGGAGAGGTAAAGGCGAGTAGGTGTTCTTTGTATACTGGACCCTGGACTGGCTGAGATACCCCCTTGTGTATTGACCCTGGACTGGACGACTACCCTGAATTGTGAACAAATCCCTTTTTTTGTCGGCGAGCCTGTTTTGTGTTTTTGACCCTCGGACTGAATCACGACCAATCTTTTGCTTTTCCCTCTCGATTCTGCCCTGAATTCAATAAATACTTCTATTGATTGATATTGCTCTTGTGTGCACATTCAAATTTGTTTGTATTTGAACCGTGGTGAGCCTGAACCCCACCAGGTTCGTCACAATATATATATATTAAGGCCGGGCCGTTAACGCTGTTACCGGGCTAAGTTAACGGCGGACTCTTATCTTATTATATTTAATTATTTTTAAAGCATCTTCATGGTTTAATAATGCAAACATATGTTGCAGGGACTATTATAATCATATTGGCGTGACTGTGTGCATGGGTCGAATTTGAGTAGAACACACATATTTTGAATGCCTTCGGCAGACTTTAAATGAGCAATTTTAATCTAGATTAATCTAGATTAACTCCAGGATTGCAGATACTGTAGATTAATCTAGATTAAAAAAAATGCATCTATGCCCACCTCTTCATATATATATTTAAGCATTACATCACGCGCAGGAGTGGTTTGTGAACAATAAACCATGCCTAGGGGTGGTCGTTAGACCCCCCTAGTCATGGTTTATTGTTCACAAATCACGACTGCAAGTGGTGTAAAGCTTTTATACAACTGCCACATTCATCCAACCTTATTTCTATACAATAAACACACATTAATCGAAGATTTATTGAAAAAACCATCCGCCAGAAAAAGTAGTTCCCACAACTACAAAAAAGACAATTTGCCTCCATGTGGAAGCAGATCGGAAGTGCATCCAACCAACTAACACATCCAACTGTGTATTATTGGAATGATTGAGAGAAGTTGCCTCATGTGGAAGCAGCTTGAAGTGCATCCAACCAACTAACACATCCAACTGTGTATTATTGGAATGATTGATTGAAAATGTTATTACCAGATGCAGAATGGGTACAATACAGTACGGCTCAATACACACAATTGTTAAGGGAATGCAGACCTACTTTCCATAGAACTTCATTCTTAGATGCTTCTATAGAAAGTAGGTAAAACAAATTAAAACGTTTTCTTTGCCCTATAGGACGTTTTCTTCGCCCTATTTTTTTATTTATTTTTTTAAACCTACTGTAGAGGGCCTAAACTTAACCAGTTGGAAACCAAGCGTACAGTAATAAAATTAGCAATCAATCAATCAACTCAATAGGCCATGCTCACTTAGAACAGCGCAGCACCCAGCTCTCTCTCAGTCTGACCCGCGTTGCAGACAGGAGTGTGTGTGTGTGTGTGTGTGTGTGTGTGTGTGTGGGGGGGGGGGGGGGGGGTGTGGGGGGGGGGGGGTGTGTGGCGGTGGGTGGAGACTAGAGCTAGCGCTGACAGTCAGAGAGGAGGAAAAAGAAATAGATTTTTTTGTTACACAATTATTCAAGACCCATCAATTACATCATCCAACATTGTTTAAACGACTAAGACATTCGCTGTGACAGAATCGCTTGATATTTAGTCGTTTAGTCGCTATCAACATATCCATTTGTAAAGATTATTGTCCACCTTCTTGTGATCCGGCGGATTGATGTGATGTGATTCGGTTGTGGGCGGGTCCTGGGCCAGCAAGTGTGGACTGATCGCAATACATACGTGTAAATGGACTGTTTCAGCCAATCAGAATCGAGAAATTTGCATGCCGTTGTATAATTACCATTTACACACACACACACACACACACACACACACACACACACACACACACACACACACACACACACACACACACACACACACACACACACACACACACAGGTAGCAGGTAGCTGACAACAACACAGTATTGTCTCTGACTCTGTGGGGCCAGACCTACACACTGGTACACAACACCCCAGGTATGCTGCTCTGATTAAGTCCTCTTGAAGTTGGCAGGCTTTTACAATTTGAAAGTACTGTACTCTTCATACATTATTTCCATATTTTCTATGCAGCATATTTTTGTAGTGTACAATGTACAAAAAGTACAATGTTCCTTAAAGTGAAAATACTCAAATAAAGTATAAGTGCCTCAGACTTGTGTGCTGTACTTGTGTGACAATACTTAGTGACTTTCCACCACTGCTTGTATGACTAAATCTAAGAGGAAGATCTTCTTTCTTTTCAATTTCAAGACAATTCCAGTATTTGTTAAATGGATTGATTTGATTGTTTTGGTCAGATTCCCACATTGATGAATGAACACAGTGCTCCTTATTAAGCCCTAAACATATCTTTATTCATATTATTCAGTGTGTCTCCACGTTCAGCACTCATGTTATTCAGTGTGTCTCCGTGTTCAGCACTCATATTATTCAGTGTGTCTCCACGTTCAGCACTCATGTTATTCAGTGTGTCTCCACGTTCAGCACTCATATTATTCAGTGTGTCTCCACGTTCAGCACTCATATTATTCAGTGTGTCTCCACGTTCAGCACTCATGTTATTCAGTGTGTCTCCATGTTCAGCACTCATGTTATTCAGTGTGTCTCCACGTTCAGCACTCATGTTATTCAGTGTGTCTCCACATTCAGCACTCATGTTATTCAGTGTGTCTCCACGTTCAGCACTCATATTATTCAGTGTGTCTCCACGTTCAGCACTCATATTATTCAGTGTGTCTCCACGTTCAGCACTCATATTATTCAGTGTGTCTACATGTTCAGCACTCATATTATTCAGTGTGTCTCCACGTTCAGCACTCATGTTATTCAGTGTGTCTCCACGTTCAGCACTCATATTATTCAGTGTGTCTCCTCGTTCTATGGGGGGAATGGCTACACAACTTACAAAAGCCGGCTCCAGGCTGGTACCCTTTTTTGCTGCCTCTTAGCGGCGTGGAGAGGGTTCTGGTTTGACGCCCATGCTACATGAGCTCCTCATCGGTAGCTCTATTGCCTGGGACCGTATCTGAATCTGCGGTTCAATCCCCCGGATCTCTGGACAAACGGATACTCTCTGTCACCGTGCGAGGCCCCACCTTTCAAGATGAAAGTTACCCAGTGCGAGGGAGGTGGGTTTGGTGTTTCTCCATGCTCAACTCGGCTGCAGCCCGTGAGGGAATTGTGCCGGCACCGCTGTGTCTGATAATCACCGCTCTGAAGACTGTGTTGACTTCTTTTCCTCTTCTCTCTTCGGATGAGAAGAGGGACAGACAGTGGCTGGGGTTGTGCTCCTGCTTAGAGAGGCAATTTCTTTCTGAAGATTGTTTGGTCGCTGTCATGTGGACTTAGCAAGGCCTGTGGCCAGTACTTAATCGAGGACTTGTGTCTTCTCTCGTTATGAAAAACGGCGTTCCTCTTACGGTAGTGTTACGACCCTGGCTCAAGGCCCGCAACCTATGTGCAAAACCGACACCAAAACCTGTGTATTAACTCAAAGTGCTACTATATTAAGGAATTACTAGTGTAAGCTAAAGGATAAGGACTGGAAGAACGTGACTATCTATTTGGTAACCCACACTCTTCAAAACACAGACCCTGCATGTGTGTTTCCCTGGCTGGTTTTAAAGCCTCCCAGCAGGTAACCAATCAGCACTAATTAACTAATTGGCAGCCCTCACCCGCATGCCCCGTGACCCAGGAGTGATCAGGCCTCTAGTACATAACACCTCCCCCACCAAACTGGTTGCCCAAGAGGCAACCACTACACAACAACCCATAAACAAAACAAAAAACAACTGCGACCCCTTAGTTGTCAGGGCCACTACCACAACAGCGATAACGGGTACCACAAACACCGGTACTATGATCGTGAGAGGGCGTCTGCTAGCACGTTGTCCCTCCCACGAATGTGGCGAATATCCAAGTTATACGCCTGGAGGAACAAACTCCATCGCATCAAGCGATGGTTCGAGTTCACCATGCTGCGAAGAAAAACCAAAGGGTTATGGTCTGTATACACAACAAGGGGTAAACTGGAGGATCCAACGTAAACATCAAAATGGTTCAAGGCAAGAACCAAAGCGAGCGCCTCCTTCTCTATAGTAGAGTAGTGCAGTTGATGCCTGTCAAACTTTTTAGAAAAGTAGCACACTGGGTGCTCCACCTCTAATGCATCCTCTTGCAGGAGGACGGCTCCAGCACCGAGGTCACTAGCATCCACTGCCAACTTGAATGGCAGTTGAAAATCGGGAGCTGACAGAACGGGAGCGCTAATCAGAATACCCTTGATGCTCTCAAAAGACTGTTGACAAGTCTCAGTCCACACGAAAGGTACCTTAGGACTGAGCAGATTGGTCAAAGGGGCAACAACAGAAGCAAAGTTCCTACAGAAACTCCTATAGTACCCTGCCATACCTAGGAAGCGCTTTAACTCCCGCCTGGTGATGGGAGCAGGGAAGCCCACTATAGCCTCCACCTTAGCTGTAATGGGGCACACATGCCCACGTCCAACCACCTTACCCAGGTAGGTAACCATGGCCTGTCCAAATTCACATTTTGCAAGGTTAACTGTCAAGTTAGCATCACCCAACCGCTTGAACACTTCCGCCAGATGCTCCACATGTTGTGACCAAGAGGAACTGTGGATAACCAGGTCATCCAGATATGCCTCACAGAACGCTACCCCGGCCAGGACCTTGTTCACTAGCCGCTGAAACGTCGCTGGGGCATTTCGCATGCCAAAGGCCATCACTGTATACTGGCAGAAACTCTCTGGTGTGACAAAAGCGGATATCTCACGTGCACGCGGAGTAAGCGGAACCTGCCAGTATCCCTTTAGCAAATCCAATTTACTTACAAAGGCTGCTGAACCCACCCGATCGATACAGTCGTCCATCCGAGGAAGAGGGTACGAGTCCGGCTTGGTTACTGCATTAACTTTACGGAAGTCAGTACAGAACCGATGAGTGCAGTCTGGCTTATCAACAAGCAGGCAGGGGGAGCTCCACGCACTAGAACTGGGCTCCGCAATGCCATGTCTCACCATATAGTCTACTTCCTTACTCAAGATCTGTCGTTTTTCCGGATTCACCCTGTAGGCATGTTGCTTAATTGGCCCTGCACTACCAACATCAATGTCATGCTCGAGTACATTAGTACGACTAGGGACATCAGAAAACAAACGTGTATGCTGTCTAAGTAGGCGCACCACATCCGTACGCTCAGGAAGTGGCAAGTACGACAGGTGTGAGTCCAAGTCACCTAGTATCTGGGTGTTTGGCAACCTGCCCTGAGAAATCTCCTTCGACACAGAACAGTCGGCTACAATAGGAGATGCAGAAACTGTTAGAATAGCCACAGGCTAGGGCGGTTAGGTGGTCGAGCGGAGATTGCGTTCGTCACCAGCCCCGGAGCTGTGAGCTTGGTTCGCCTGTTCGAATCCAGCTCACAGCTCCGGGGTTGTCACCAGCTTGGCTGGCCGTCTGCACTGATACAATTGGCTGTATCAGAGGGTGGGAGAAGCTGGCGGGGTGGGTCCGGGTCGTTGTAAACAGCGACTCCTACAGTTCGGTCGGGGCGCCTGCTAAGCGCGGATTGGACGTGAGGGGGATAGTGTGGTCCTCCCACACGCTACGCCCTCTCAATGAGAATCCGCGCTGCCAGGTGAAAAGAAGCGGTGATTGGCTGGACGTGTGTCGGAGGAAGCACGTGGTAGCCTCCACTCTCCCAAATGATCTGACTGTGGGGGGTAAAGCGCAGCGACCAGGAAGGGACTGGGAATTGGCATACGACTAACATTGGGATGGGAGAAAAAAAAAATCGGAGGAAAATGGAGGGGGAAAAAGACCAAAAAAAAAATAAAAAATAATAGCCACAGGCTTGACCCCTGACTGGTCAATCTGAGCCCTATCATTGTACGCCTTCAACATATTGACGTGACATAATCTACTCTTGCGCCTGCGGTCTGGAGTTTTAATCAAGTAGTCGACCTCACCAACTTTGCGCTCAACGGAGTATGGCCCACTGTATTTAGCCTGTAATGCAGATCCAAGAATAGGCGAGAGAACCAACACCTTGTCTCCCGGTGAGAACACCCTATGTCGGGCCCGCCTATCATACCACACCTTCATTTTTCCTTGGGCTACCTTTAGGTTCTCTTTCGCTAGTTCACATGCCCTACTAAGCTTAAGCCTGAAGTCACACACATAGTCCAACAAATTAGTAGAGGAAGGAGTCTGGTCAGCCAACCACTTTTCCTTCAGCAGTTTCAAAGGACCCCTCACTGTGTGGCCGAACACCAGCTCAGCCGGGCTGAATCCAAGAGACTCCTGGGTTACCTCCCTAGCAGCAAACAGAAGCAAAGGGATTCCATCATCCCAGTCTTTTTCGAACACCGTACAATATGCCCGCAGCATTGTTTTGATAGTCTGGTGAAATCTCTCCAGCGCCCCCTGGGACTCTGGATGATAGGCAGAGGAAGGGCAATGCTGGATAGACAACTGCTGGAGGACCTGAGCAAAGAGACGGGACATGAAGTTAGACCCTTGATCTGATTGAATAACCTTTGGTAAACCAAACGTCGAAAAAAACCTAACCAGAGCTTTGGATATAGCTGGGGCTGTGATCTTGCGTAAAGGAATGGCTTCAGGGAAACGGGTCGCTGCACACATAATAGTCAAAAGGTACTGGTTCCCTGTCTTAGTTCGAGGGAGGGGACCAACACAGTCAATGAGGATCCGCTCAAAAGGTTCCCCAACGGCAGGAATAGGCTGCAGAGGAGCCTGAGGGATCTTCTGGTTTGGTTTACCAACCACCTGACACACATGGCACGAGCGGCAATATTGTGCCACATCTGACTTCAAACCAGGCCAACAAAAATGTCTCAGCACACGGTCATAAGTCTTTCTGACTCCCATGTGACCAGCAAGATCATGATCATGTGCTAGATGCAGTATATCAGGACGATACATGGCTGGAACAACAATCTGAAACACACTGCCCCAGTCATCCAGACTGGACAGGTTAGGTGGTGTCCACTTTCTCATGAGCACGTCATTGCTAACAAAGTATCCTTGAGACGTATCTACCATTGCATCCTCTAAAACCGCCTCTTCAAAGAGGGACGACAAGGAGACATCCTTGTTTTGCTCTAGTACCAACTGCTCATGAGACGGTATCACCTTACCAAAACCCTCATCAGGGCCACTTTTCAACTCAACAAAGAACGTGTCACTAAGTGTCATATCACAATCTAAGTTAACAACATCATGGGTGTCACATTTGACCTTTGACATTGCGCGTGTTATCGCACACACAGGAAACACTCCTGGATGCTTCTGTGCGAGCTCATCAGGAACCTCAGAAACTACAGGGACGGGAATTACAACTGGAGTAGCCAGCACTTTGCCACCGGCCAAATCGTTCCCTAGAATGAAGGACACCCCCTTTATGGGAATGTGAGAACACACTCCTACGACAACATTGCCTGATACTAAGGGAGAGTTTAGCAAGACCTCAAGCAAAGAAGTATTCACAAAGCCTCCTCCAAAGCCCTGAACAATGGCACCGGAATGCAATGAAGAATCTTCCGAAAATGGCAAAATCCCATCCAGAATGAGAGACTGGAACGCTCCTGTATCTCTCCATATTGTAATAGCCTGCTTTGATCCTAATGCACCAACCAGTGAAACAAATCCATCCATCATAAATGTTGAGGAGCCCTCTAGCTCCCTGTCTGCACCTTTGATACTTCGCACCCTACCCTCTAATGTCAGCATAGGTGTCCTGTCCATGATTTCTACCAGAGCCACCGTTTTTAAATTTTTCTGCTTAAGCACAGGGCACCCAGCAACGATATGACCAGGCTCCTTACAGTAAAAACAGATAACCCCCTCTGGGAATGCACTAGCAGAGCCACCTTGCCTAAAAGTCGAAGTAAACCGACCAGCAGACACGGGTGCCGGGAACCGGCTCCCCTGGAAAGGACGCCTACTACCCCTGGACTCCACACGGCCCTCCTCTACAAAGACAGATTTGTGTGTTAACACAAACTCATCAGCCAAGACAGCAGCGCCTATGTTCGATACCTTATGCTCATTTAGATGTGTGGAAATGTTATCAGGAACACACCTTTTAAATTCCTCTAGGAGAACCAACTGTCTGAGCTGCTCCCTTGACTCTGCTTTTTGCGAGGTGCACCACCGGTCAAACAGGTTCTCCTTCTCTTTTCCAAATTCAACATAAGACTGCCCCTCCGACCTGCGATAACCTCTAAAACGCTGACGATAGGCCTCGGGGACCAACTCATAAGCCCTCAATATGGAAGCTTTAACCAGCTCATAATCAGCGCTTTGTTCAAGGGACAGAGCAGTGTAGGCTTCTTGTGCCCTACCAACTAAAACACATTGCAGCAGCAGTGTCCAGGCGGTATCAGGCCACTTCAATGTGGTTGCCACCCGTTCAAAAAGGGGAAAATATCTTTCCACGTCTTTCTCAAAAAATGGAGGCACCATCCTAATATTCCTGCCTACATCAAAACCGGAACGTGACTCTGGATGCAGAGCACCCGCCTGCAAGACAGCGTGCTTATAATCAAGCTCCTTCTGCGCACGCTCGTGCTCTAAGTCCTTCAAGTAACGCTCTTGTTGTAGCTGCCTCTCCTTAAGCTCACGCTCATGCTCACGCTCCTTCTGCGCACGCTTGTGCTCTCTCTCCTTAAGCTCACGCTCCTCTCTCCTCTCCTCACGCTCCCCTCTCCTCTCCTCACGCTCCCGCTCTAGCTGCCTTTCCTTAAACTCCAACTCCCTAATCCTCCACTCACCCTCTGCACCAGATAATAGCGGAGACACGTCAGACAAAGGAGGCTCCTCCACCCTCGCCACAAGCACCTGCTCTCTAATGAGTAACACCCTTAAAGCACTCAAGGCAGTTGGCTTCAACCGTTTCTCACTGGGAGAAAGCTCCACCTTGTAGTGTATAGCAAGCTCCAGAAGCTGTTCTTTGGAAAACCTCTCCAACATGTCATGCGAAGGGAGATCAACAAAATCCCTAATGGAAGCCATCTTTCCTGCACCAGCGCCACAACCCGTTCACTTTAGAGTCACAAAAGCTGCCAAAAGCACCCTAGCACACACACAACCTACCTAAAGAGCCACTAAAGAAACACTAAAGAACCACTGAAGAATGACTAAAGAACCACGACGAACCACTGAAGAACCATAAAGAATGCCAAAGCCACTAATAATAACCATAAAGGGACGCGGTGGCAATGTGTGCTACGGAGCGCACATTTCTAGGACGCAAAAAAACATAAAAATAAAACACACCCACCCCAAATAGACGTGTCATACAAAATACAAAATAAATCCAACAAACAAATCCAAACAGGTGCGCCTTCTAACCTGATATGACTACATATGCTTCTACGTCTAAACTGCAGTCAAAACCGGCCCACCACATGTCTACCCTAAGAAACACTAAATCAAGCCCTACCACACTACCTGTGTTTTCTGGCCGCCCTAATCTACCTACCCTTAAACGAATGCCCTGTAGACCTAACTTTCTTCAGCCACACCTGCTACCAGTCAAAGATCATATACCAATCATTTCATTGACCGCTCCAGGAGTACGTGGTGCACAGGACGCTAACCAACAACCAGAAAATAATGTCCCTATCTACATGTGGTGCCCACTAAACTATATATTTTAACAGCATAAGTAGTCACATCAAATTACAAACAAATACGGCATACTCACCTGTTTGATGAAATGGCTCAGCCCCCACGTTACACCATATGTAACGAACACCACCCAAACCATAATACCATGACACCCCGTGTAACACAAAAAAAAACACCAAACAAATTTCTAGGGGTAAATATCCCGGACGAGCGCCCAACTGTTACGACCCTGGCTCAAGGCCCGCAACCTATGTGCAAAACCGACACCAAAACCTGTGTATTAACTCAAAGTGCTACTATATTAAGGAATTACTAGTGTCAGCTAAAGGATAAGCACTGGAAGAATGTGACTATCTATTTGGTAACCCACACTCTTCAAAACACAGACCCTGCATGTGTGTTTCCCTGGCTGGTTTTAAAGCCTCCCAGCAGGTAACCAATCAGCACTAATTAACTAATTGGCAGCCAGTGGCGGCTCCTGTGACTTTACTTTGGAGGGGCGCTAATGCGCATGTGCGATTTTTTTTTTATCTTCAGCTGTGCTGCGCACCAGTGTGCAATACTGCAATACCACATTTTCCCAGGCGGTGGCACCATTGCTCCATGTAAATGACAGAACATGGAGATGAAGTGGGGAGACCTGGGAGACTACCTTGTCGTCGTCCTCCCTGGATCAAATCAATGAGGACAGGACACTTGACTTGTCTTGGTAAACAGGACAGGTCTATGTATTGTGTGGAGTCGACTAGTATATTGATATTGTAATTTGTACAGGTTGACAGTGACTTGTGTAAGTAACACTCAGTCAGTCATTTATCTCCGGTCGTTAACAACAGAGCCTGAGGGGGGGGGGGGGGGGGGCTGCCAGCCTGCCATCGGTGTGCATGATGAAATGATTATGTGTGAGGAACAAATTGTAAAGAGCTTTAGCATTTAAAATACTAAAATATGTATTGTACAGAGCTAATTGAATAAAAAACGACATGATATAAACATCACTGTTACTCTGTATATAATGTATATTGACTGAACATTCCTTTACTTACTCCCTTTTTTTTTACTGCATGTAGCACAATCTCAGGGGCTCATACAGAAACAAGCATTTCATCATAAAGTATTCTGTATTTTGTTGTGACAAATAAACAAACTTGAAAGGTTTAAGGTGAAAGAACATTTATTATGGTGCTTCAATGACCAATTATGAACATATACCTAGTAAATAAAGATATAAAGTAATAAAGATAAAAATATGGTCTTATATGAGAAGGACTACCCAGTGTGCAAATTGTGCAAAATAGACAGTACAAGTCAAGTCCTGAGATAAAATGCAATACAAATGCTACTACTAACTATATGTACATACAAGAAGAACCACAACAAGTGACCTTTTTCACCTTCCCGTGACATTTTCTTATGTGTTTAAAGTGACCTGTGGAGAGATCAGTGTTCGATGTTCTTCTGGGGAAGAGGCTGAGCAGCACAATATGTCTTACAAAAATCTTAGATTAGAAATAACCAGTGCCATCAAATAAAAATAAACTCAAAGTTAAGTGGCTCAGTCACAGCCATGCCACCTTGTGGCTTTACTATTTGTACATGAATTTGGCCCTTCTCTCTTTGAGAGATGCAAATCTCTCAATGACTTTATTGTTAAAGTCAGGGATGTCTTTTATCAGTTTCTTCTCCATGGAGAGCATGGCCAGTGCATTGAGACGATCCTGTGACATGGTGTTCCTGAGGAAGGTCTTGATTCTCTTCAGCGTTGAGAAGCACCTCTCTGCTTCAGCTGTGGTCATCGGCGTTGTAATCATGATCTTCAGCAGAGTCACAGTCTCTGAGAATGTGTCATGGAGATTGTTCTCCATGAAGAGCTGGTATAGAGTCACAGCTCCAGTGCAGCTTTTGAAGTCATCATTGCCGTAGATGAGTGACAGTTCAGTTTTCAGCTTGGTCTTGTTCAGCATGCCTCCACGGTGGTGTTCAGAGCTGCTTCAGGGAACTGGTTGTTGTACTGCTGGAATTTGTCTCCGAGCAGCAATGTAGCACTGATAAGGTGCTTGGTAAAGGAGAATCGCTCTTTTGCATGGGCCAAGATCGTGTCGCAGACCTAAAAAAAAATTGAATAGAATAGAATAGAAATACCTTTATTATCCCGTATGAAATTTGACACTGCAAATCGCTCAACATTTAAACAGGACAGGTCACAAATTAGAATAATAACACAAATCAAATCAAGTTGCCTAGGATAAGAGTAGAGTAAATAGAATAAAATTAAATGAAATAAAATATACAGAAATAAATACAGTAAGAATATACTGAGCATGGGGGAAGCAGTGTAAACAATTTGGTCAATATAACAATGATCATAACAATTTGGCCTCCTGCCACTATTGAGCTGCCGTGCTCTGCTCAGTGAATGAATACACTGATTTAATACAATGTGGAGGTGGGGGAGATTCGTCCTCCAGGCTCCTCCTGATCAATGAGGACACTTGGTAAACAACAGGTCTATTGTAGGTATTGTGTGTGGACTAGTATATTGTAATTTGTACAGGTTGTAACACTCATTTATTTCCTGTCGTTAACAAGAACAGAGCCTGAGGGGGGGGGGGGGGGGGGGCTGCCATCTGTTGATCTGTGTTATGGTTTGTAACCGACCCCAATCGCACAACACAAGACAGGTATGAGAGTAAGCCAAGAACTGGGCATTTATTGAAAACAACTGAAAACGGCACTGTCCCTTTAAGGGAGAACACAAATACAGGAAAAACAAGAACTTGGGAAAATAGGCACAGTGCCTTTAAGAGGCGAGCTGGCTAAGGGGAAGGCTAAGGGAAGGCTAACGGACAGGGCCGGGGCAAGGGACAAGGCAGGAACAGGGAGGACTAGGAGGACTGGACAGGGATGACTAGGAGGACTAGGAGGACTGGACAGGGAGGACTAGGATGACTAGGAGGACTGGACAGGGAGGACTAGGAGGACTAGAGAGGGGAAACAGGGACAGAGGCCCGCGGAGGCGGGCTGGGGACAAGGAGGACTAGGAGGACTAGAAGGACTGGACAGGGAGGACTAGGAGGATTGGACAAGGAGGACTAGGAGGACTAGAAGGACTGGACAGGGAGGACTAGGAGGACTAGAGAGGGGAAACAGGGACAGAGGCCCGCGGAGGCGGGCTGGGGACAGGGAGGACTAGGAGGACTAGAAGGACTGGACAGGGGAGGACTAGGAGGACAAGAAGGACTGGACAGGGAGGACTAGGAGGACAAGAAGGACTGGACAGGGGGGCGAGGGCTGGAGCTGCTTACAGGGAGGAGTAGGAGGGCGCAGGCTAGACGTCTGGAGGAGAGCGCGCCGGCTCGGAGAGCGCATCTGGCGCGGAGGTCTGAGTGGTGCGCGTCTGCTTGGAGTACGCGCCGGTACGGAGAGCGCATCTGGCGCGGAGGTCTGAGTGGTGCGCGTCTGCTTGGAGTACGCGCCGGTACGGAGAGCGCATCTGGCGCGGAGGTCTGAGTGGTGCGCGTCTGCTTGGAGTACGCGCCGGTACGGAGAGCGCATCTGGCGCGGAGGTCTGAGTGGTGCGCGTCTGCTTGGAGTACGCGCCGGTACGGAGAGCGCATCTGGCGCGGAGGTCTGAGTGGTGCGCGTCTGCTTGGAGTACGCGCCGGTACGGAGAGCACATCTGGCGCGGAGGTCTGAGTGGTGCGCGTCTGCTTGGAGTACGCGCCGGTACGGAGAGCGCATCTGGCGCGGAGGTCTGAGTGGTGCGCGTCTGCTTGGAGTACGCGCCGGTACGGAGAGCGCATCTGGC
The DNA here is from genome assembly GCF_963971535.1 of Notolepis coatsorum. Lineage (NCBI taxonomy): Eukaryota > Metazoa > Chordata > Actinopteri > Aulopiformes > Paralepididae > Notolepis > Notolepis coatsorum. Next base: position 103,870,601 of record NC_140175.1, read on the forward strand.
GCGGAGGTCTGAGTGGTGCGCGTCTGCTTGGAGTACGCGCCGGTACGGAGAGCGCATCTGGCGCGGAGGTCTGAGTGGTGCGCGTCTGCTTGGAGTACGCGCCGGTACGGAGAGCGCATCTGGCGCGGAGGTCTGAGTGGTGCGCGTCTGCTTGGAGTACGCGCCGGTACGGAGAGCGCATCTGGCGCGGAGGTCTGAGTGGTGCGCGTCTGCTTGGAGTACGCGCCGGTACGGAGAGCGCATCTGGCGCGGAGTCTGGATGCGCGTCTGGATGCGCATCTGGAGTGAAGAGCGCGTCTGGCGCGGAGTCTGGATGCGCGTCTGGAGTGCGTCTGGATGCGCGTCTGGATGCGCGTCTGGAGTGAAGAGCGCGTCTGGCTCGGAGGTCTGGAGTGGAACACTGGAATACCTCCCGTAGAGGATTAGAGAGCGCAGTACAGTGTCTCCCTCCAGGCAAACGGCGACAGGTGGCGAAGGCTTGAGCGCATCTCACGCCAGAGATGAAACAGCATAACAGACAGAAACAGAAACTCCCGTAGGAGCCTACAGATTGAGAAACTCCCGTAGGAGTTTGCTGATAGATATATGATAAGGAACGACCCGACCCGGACTGAGGGGAAGAGCGAGGTATTAAAAGCCCACAGGGGCGCTAATTAGAATACACATCAGGTGCGTGATGGTAATTGATACTTGAACTAGAAGTGTGTGTTCGGGCACGGACCAATCAAACAGATAATGACAGAAAGTCCAAGGGTGTGGGCTGCTGAAGAGCAGACGAGGGTAAAAGAACGCGAGGGTGGGGGCTGGAGAGGTGAGGAGACAGGGAAATAAAGGCCCAGGGAAGAGGCGAACCTCACAATATAAATGCAGCCATTTACCAATATCAATATACAGTCAACTCGAGAATTATTGGCAATATAAAATAATTAAGTGACTTGTGTAAGTAACACTCAGTCATTTATACATATAAAAATAATAAAATATGTATTGTACAGAGCTAATTAAATAAAAACAAAAAACGACATGATATAAACCTCAGTAATTACTCTGTATATAATGTATATTGACTGAACATTCCTTTACTTACTCCTTTTTTTTTACTGCATGTAGCACAATCTCAGGGGTTCATACAGAAACAAGCATTTCATCATAAAGTATTCTGTATTTTGTTGTGACAAATAAACAAACTTGAAAGGTTTAAGGTGAAAGAAGATTTATTATGGTGCTTCAATGACCAATTATGAACATATACCTAGTAAATAAAGATATAAAGTAATAAAGATAAAAAATATGGTCTTATATGAGAAGGACTACCCAGTGTGCAAATTGTGCAAATCTTGTCGTTAACAAGAACAGAGCCTGAGGGGGGGGGGGCTGCCATCTGTTGATCTGTGTGAATGATCTCAGGGACTCATACAGAAACAAGAACACAAAGATACACATTCCTGTGAAGGCCTGGAAAGGTGTGAGGGGGGGGGGGGGGTGCTGGCTTTGGCCTTTGGATAAAAGCGCTATATAAATGCAGCCATTTACCAATATCAATATACAGTCAACTCGAGAATTATTGGCAATATAAAATAATTAAAAACATTATTTTATAAAAGACCCAACAGTACACCATTATATTCTATCTCACCTCTGTAGCGATCCTCTGAAGTTCTTCTGGGCTCATCTGAGTTCTGCGTCTCTCGCCCGGTGGCTGCTGAGAGGTCCATTCGCCGCAGAGAGTAGGGAGGGCGTCTCTGAACAGAACAGAACAGAACAGAAAAGTTAAGCTTTGGTTGCCACTTGCCAGGTAAAATAACATGACATTGTGTAATCTGGTTATAAACAGAGGGTGGAGATTTTAATTTACCTGATCTTCTGCACCTGGTCTGTGAACTTCTGTATGATTCCCTGGACAAAGACTGTGTCGATGGCGCGCTTCTGGAGCTGGTTGTACAGGATGTCCACATGAGGCATGATGCGGTGGAACAGTTCCAGGAAGAAGATGAACTTAGCATCCTCCAGTAGTCTCACAAACCCCCCTGCTTCTCGGATAGTAGACTGATCAAATGAGCCTGAGTCCCGGATGTCTTCAAAACACAGGATGAGGTCGTCTTTGTGCTCATAAACAGTGTTCACACTACGGCTGTGGAAGTTCCATCTCACTGTGCTTGCTCTTGGGAGTCTGTGGGCTACCACTCTATCAAGCACACTGGTTCTCTTGGGAGAGCGTGCAAAAAATACAGTGAAGCCAGCCAGGTCAGAGAAGAACTGTGTGACTCTGGAGATGTGAGATGTCACCTGCTGCATTATGAGGTTCAGTTGGTGAGCATAGCAGTGGACATAGTGTGCATTCACATAGACATCTTGAATCTTCTTCTGCACACCACCTGTGGCTCCTCTCATGACACTCGCACCATCATATGTCTGGGAAATGAGCTTGCTCTTCTGGTCATCAGGGAGGATGGAGCTCAACCTAGTTAGAAGGGCTGTGGCTATGGAATCAGCTGTGGCAGTCTGGAGAGGTATAAACTCAAAAAACCTCTCTTGCACAACGTGGGCTTTATCAATGTATCGCATCACAAGCACCAGTTGACACTCAGTGGAAATGTCTGTAGTTTCATCAGCCTGGATGGAGACAAAGTCTGCACTCCGAATTTCTTCTATGATATACTCTCTCAAAACTGAGAGCATACAGTCAAGGAGTTCATTCTGTACAGTCTTAGATGTTCCCTTAAATACAGTCGCATTCTCCAGATGCTCTTGGAGAACTGCATCTAGTGATGCTACGAAATCCACCAGGCCTCTGAAAACACCAGGATTAGATGAGCCTTCACTTTCATCGTGTCCACGAAGGGCTAACTCAAAAGCACCACAGAACTTAACACAGTCTATTATTTTAGACAGGATGTGTTTGTTTTTGTCAACCTCTTCATTGTGCTTTCGGATCCCAAGTCTGTAGCATGATTCAAGCTGAGTGGCAATGTTTACTCTTCCAAACATGGCTAGCCGCATAGCATTTTCCATGTGGACTCTGCTCATTTCATGTTTCTTTGTTTTATCCGAAATGTGCTTCAAATCGGTCATACCAGTCTGAATCCATGCTGGATCTGATCCATTCGTTTGAAAAAGGAGGCAGGGAAAGCAAAATAAAGCATTGGTTTCACTGCATGCAGTTAGCCAAGATTTCTTACCAAACCAACTTCTGTTAAACAACATGTACTGCATGTAGCACAATCTCAGGGGCTCATACAGAAACAAGCATTTCATCATAAAGTATTCTGTATTTTGTTGTGACAAATAAACAAACTTGAAAGGTTTAAGGTGAAAGAACATTTATTATGGTGCTTCAATGACCAATTATGAACATATACCTAGTAAATAAAGATATAAAGTAATAAAGATAAAAATATGGTCTTATATGAGAAGGACTACCCAGTGTGCAAATTGTGCAAAATAGACAGTACAAGTCAAGTCCCGAGATAAAATGCAATACAAATGCTACTACTAACTATATGTACATACAAGAAGAACCACAACAAGTGACCTTTTTCACCTTCCCGTGACATTTTCTTATGTGTTTAAAGTGACCTGTGGAGAGATCAGTGTTCGATGTTCTTCTGGGGAAGAGGCTGAGCAGCACAATATGTCTTACAAAAATCTTAGATTAGAAATAACCAGTGCCATCAAATAAAAATAAACTCAAAGTTAAGTGGCTCAGTCACAGCCATGCCACCTTGTGGCTTTACTATTTGTACATGAATTTGGCCCTTCTCTCTTTGAGAGATGCAAATCTCTCAATGACTTTATTGTTAAAGTCAGGGATGTCTTTTATCAGTTTCTTCTCCATGGAGAGCATGGCCAGTGCATTGAGACGATCCTGTGACATGGTGTTCCTGAGGAAGGTCTTGATTCTCTTCAGCGTTGAGAAGCACCTCTCTGCTTCAGCTGTGGTCATCGGCGTTGTAATCATGATCTTCAGCAGAGTCACAGTCTCTGAGAATGTGTCATGGAGATTGTTCTCCATGAAGAGCTGGTATAGAGTCACAGCTCCAGTGCAGCTTTTGAAGTCATCATTGCCGTAGATGAGTGACAGTTCAGTCTTCAGCTTGGTCTTGTTCAGCATGCCTCCACGGTGGTGTTCAGAGCTGCTTCAGGGAACTGGTTGTTGTACTGCTGGAATTTGTCTCCGAGCAGCAGTGATGCCACTAACGCGTTACTAAGTAACGCGTTATTGTAATCTGATTACTTTCCCCCGAAAATAGTAATCTAACGCGTTAATCTTTACAAGCCAGTAATCTGATTGCAGTTACTTGTTCAAGTGGCTGTGCGTTACTATTTCGTTACTATCTCATCATAATGCAGGTGGAATGCAGTATTTTCGTTTTTGTTTTCGACAGTCAAATATACGTTTGGAAAGCTTTTCCTTGTATTGGGGAGTGACGTCACAGCACGCAAACTCGCGTGTTGAGCCATGCTGGTGGGCGCGGCTGTTATTGTTATTATCAGGCTGACCTGCGAGCTACAGTAGCAGGGAGACGCTCGCGCTCGTAACGCTTCCTTGCACTGGAAGTTCACTAGTCTACTTAACGTTTGTGTAAACTAAGCCGGGTGAAAAAAACATTCACTTTGCGGAGGAAACAAAATACTGTCTACCGCATATGGAATATACAGAACAGCACGACCATCGACTTCTACAGGACTCGGAGTCGGAGCTGCACCAGCCAAACAGTATGTTCCACCTTTGAGTTAAACATCTTTTGCTTGCACTATTCATGAACATGGAACACCATACTGCAGTATGTAGGTTGTCAGTAGCACACTGACAACACTGCAGTATATATATTCCCTCCCCGCCGTGTGTATATTTCCCTCCCACCAACCCACCCCCTCCTAATGTACAGTCCCCTCCCCATCATATGTATATACTCTGTCAGGATCTAGGGGTAACAGTACTGTATATTTGAATACCGTTTATGTCACAAATGTATCAGTACTAAATACCTATAAGTCCCTATGCCATAAATGTCATGTATGTTGTGTATGTCATAAATGTCTATATGAATTGAAAATGGGGGACCCTGATGGAAACAAGACAAACGTCTTTCTCAGGTCTGCATCCCCTTAACAATTGTATGTATTGAGCCGTACTGTATTGTACCCATTCTGCAATCTGTTAAATAAAGTTTTCATTCATTCATTCACACAATAATAAATAATAATAACGTAGAACCATATCTGAATGGGGCAGGCCTCAAAGGTAGGCTACATATCAGCCTACATGTGGTGTTATTGACCATTTATCTTTTGTGAAATCTATAGATCTATAGATAGGCCTACCTGCCCTATTAGTACATTTTACTCAAACTGAGTACATTTTACTCAATTTTTTTTGTCATTCTTATGTTGTGGCAGCAGCAGGGGGGACGACTTCGTAACCTAGTTACTTTCAAAGTAACTAAGTTACTCTGATAATCAAGTAATCAGTAAAGTAACTAAGATTACTTTTTAAAGGAGTAATCAGTAATCAGTCATCAGATTACTTTTACAAGTAATCTGTGGCATCACTGCCGAGCAGCAATGTAGCACTGATAAGGTGCTTGGTAAAGGAGAATCGCTCTTTTGCATGGGCCAAGATCGTGTCGCAGACCTAAAAAAAAATAGAATAGAATAGAATAGAAATACCTTTATTATCCCGTATGAAATTTGACACTGCAAATCGCTCAACATTTAAACAGGACAGGTCACAAATTAGAATAATAACACAAATCAAATCAAGTTGCCTAGGATAAGAGTAGAGTAAATAGAATACAATTAAATGAAATAAAATATACAGAAATAAATACAGTAAGAATATACTGAGCATGGGGGAAGCAGTGTAAACAATTTGGTCAATATAACAATGATCATAACAATTTGGCCTCCTGCCACTATTGAGCTGCCGTGCTCTGCTCAGTGAATGAATACACTGATTTAATACAATGTGGAGGTGGGGGAGATTCGTCCTCCAGTCTCCTCCTGAACAATGAGGACACTTGGTAAACAACAGGTCTATTGTAGGTATTGTGTGTGGACTAGTATATTGTAATTTGTACAGGTTGTAACACTCATTTATTTCCTGTCGTTAACAAGAACAGAGCCTGAGGGGGGGGGGGGCTGCCATCTGTTGATCTGTGTTATGGTTTGTAACCGACCCCAATCGCACAACACAAGACAGGTATGAGAGTAAGCCAAGAACTGGGCATTTATTGAAAACAACTGAAAACGGCACTGTCCCTTTAAGGGAGAACACAAATACAGGAAAAACAAGAACTTGGGAAAATAGGCACAGTGCCTTTAAGAGGCGAGCTGGCTAAGGGGAAGGCTAAGGGAAGGCTAACGGACAGGGCCGGGGCAAGGGACAAGGCAGGAACAGGGAGGACTAGGAGGACTGGACAGGGATGACTAGGAGGACTAGGAGGACTGGACAGGGAGGACTAGGATGACTAGGAGGACTGGACAGGGAGGACTAGGAGGACTAGAGAGGGGAAACAGGGACAGAGGCCCGCGGAGGCGGGCTGGGGACAAGGAGGACTAGGAGGACTAGAAGGACTGGACAGGGAGGACTAGGAGGACTGGACAAGGAGGACTAGGAGGACTAGAAGGACTGGACAGGGAGGACTAGGAGGACTAGAGAGGGGAAACAGGGACAGAGGCCCGCGGAGGCGGGCTGGGGACAGGGAGGACTAGGAGGACTAGAAGGACTGGACAGGGGAGGACTAGGAGGACAAGAAGGACTGGACAGGGAGGACTAGGAGGACAAGAAGGACTGGACAGGGGGGCGAGGGCTGGAGCTGCTTACAGGGAGGAGTAGGAGGGCGCAGGCTAGACGTCTGGAGGACAATTGTGCAAATCTTGTCGTTAACAAGAACAGAGCCTGAGGGGGGGGGGGCTGCCATCTGTTGATCTGTGTGAATGATCTCAGGGACTCATACAGAAACAAGAACACAAAGATACACATTCCTGTGAAGGCCTGGAAAGGTGTGAGGGGGGGGGGGGGTGCTGGCTTTGGCCTTTGGATAAAAGCGCTATATAAATGCAGCCATTTACCAATATCAATATACAGTCAACTCGAGAATTATTGGCAATATAAAATAATTAAAAACATTATTTTATAAAAGACCCAACAGTACACCATTATATTCTATCTCACCTCTGTAGCGATCCTCTGAAGTTCTTCTGGGCTCATCTGAGTTCTGCGTCTCTCGCCCGGTGGCTGCTGAGAGGTCCATTCGCCGCAGAGAGTAGGGAGGGCGTCTCTGAACAGAACAGAACAGAACAGAAAAGTTAAGCTTTGGTTGCCACTTGCCAGGTAAAATAACATGACATTGTGTAATCTGGTTATAAACAGAGGGTGGAGATTTTAATTTACCTGATCTTCTGCACCTGGTCTGTGAACTTCTGTATGATTCCCTGGACAAAGACTGTGTCGATGGCGCGCTTCTGGAGCTGGTTGTACAGGATGTCCACATGAGGCATGATGCGGTGGAACAGTTCCAGGAAGAAGATGAACTTAGCATCCTCCAGTAGTCTCACAAACCCCCCTGCTTCTCGGATAGTAGACTGATCAAATGAGCCTGAGTCCCGGATGTCTTCAAAACACAGGATGAGGTCGTCTTTGTGCTCATAAACAGTGTTCACACTACGGCTGTGGAAGTTCCATCTCACTGTGCTTGCTCTTGGGAGTCTGTGGGCTACCACTCTATCAAGCACACTGGTTCTCTTGGGAGAGCGTGCAAAAAATACAGTGAAGCCAGCCAGGTCAGAGAAGAACTGTGTGACTCTGGAGATGTGAGATGTCACCTGCTGCATTATGAGGTTCAGTTGGTGAGCATAGCAGTGGACATAGTGTGCATTCACATAGACATCTTGAATCTTCTTCTGCACACCACCTGTGGCTCCTCTCATGACACTCGCACCATCATATGTCTGGGAAATGAGCTTGCTCTTCTGGTCATCAGGGAGGATGGAGCTCAACCTAGTTAGAAGGGCTGTGGCTATGGAATCAGCTGTGGCAGTCTGGAGAGGTATAAACTCAAAAAACCTCTCTTGCACAACGTGGGCTTTATCAATGTATCGCATCACAAGCACCAGTTGACACTCAGTGGAAATGTCTGTAGTTTCATCAGCCTGGATGGAGACAAAGTCTGCACTCCGAATTTCTTCTATGATATACTCTCTCAAAACTGAGAGCATACAGTCAAGGAGTTCATTCTGTACAGTCTTAGATGTTCCCTTAAATACAGTCGCATTCTCCAGATGCTCTTGGAGAACTGCATCTAGTGATGCTACGAAATCCACCAGGCCTCTGAAAACACCAGGATTAGATGAGCCTTCACTTTCATCGTGTCCACGAAGGGCTAACTCAAAAGCACCACAGAACTTAACACAGTCTATTATTTTAGACAGGATGTGTTTGTTTTTGTCAACCTCTTCATTGTGCTTTCGGATCCCAAGTCTGTAGCATGATTCAAGCTGAGTGGCAATGTTTACTCTTCCAAACATGGCTAGCCGCATAGCATTTTCCATGTGGACTCTGCTCATTTCATGTTTCTTTGTTTTATCCGAAATGTGCTTCAAATCGGTCATACCAGTCTGAATCCATGCTGGATCTGATCCATTCGTTTGAAAAAGGAGGCAGGGAAAGCAAAATAAAGCATTGGTTTCACTGCATGCAGTTAGCCAAGATTTCTTACCAAACCAACTTCTGTTAAACAACCGAGTATATTGTCTCCCTCTATCCGTGGCGGCTTGCTTAATGGTGATCTCAGGTTGGTGTGGTCCAAGTAGTTTCAAATCTTTTTTTTCTTGCATTGTCCGTCTTTCAAACGGTGTTGATTTGATGGATTTAACAGAATTATCCAATTCCATGGTGGTAGCTTTAGCTAACTATAAATCGAAATGAAAATACTCAGTCCTTGAATAAACCGAAGGCGTCTTTTCTTTTTCTCTATTGTGAACTGGTTGCTGTTGTTGACGAGTCGACTGAACTGCTGTGATCTGACCAAGAACTACCTCCTCCTGGCGCATTCTCTCTAAGCCAACCCGAGAAATGCGGCTACGGAAAAAAGTACTGGCATCGCGTCGGCCAATCAGAGAGCGTCTCCACGAAAATGCGGCTACGGAAATTCTTCACGCTGCTGCCTAGACCGCTTCAAATCGCGCCCGGATTCCAACATAATAGTCATATTTCAACGCACAACGCGTTACGCACTGATTGGCTGTGATGGATACAGCGATCAAACTGTGATGCGCACTCAGAGCGCTATCGCGTCTAGCCCGGGCCGAGAAATACAAAAAGAATTAAAAAATTTAAAAAAAGTGAGTCACTTCCTGCTCAGGAAAACGAGTGTTATATATGTTTTATATAATAACGTTATATTGGGCATTGGAAATACAAACATACTTAAAATGAGTAAATATTATTCATTTTAAACATGTTTATATTATTTATAGGGCTATAAAACAAAAAACTAAAAAGTTTTTTTTCTTCTTCTCTGATTTAACAGGTGGGTCGGCGCCCTAGCGCCCCCGGTGGCGAGCCGCCACTGTTGGCAGCCCTCACCCGCATGCCCCGTGACCCAGGAGTGATCAGGCCTCTAGTACATAACAGGTAGTGAGAGTGTACTTTTGCCTTTTTTGTTGTGATGGAGGGTTGTGTGTGTCGTTAAGATCCACAACTGGGTTAGGTGTTGGCCTACAGAAGTTACATGTGTAAGCTCTTGTACCAGGGCCCTTAAAGGGGCCCTCTCTTGGTCTGTGTTTTTCTTCCTTTAGGAAAAGGTGTCAAAATGCAGGTGGCAGGTTCGCACATGAGTCTATGTGAAGCTGTTAACGCTTCATGTAGCACGCTATGACTGGTGTCATGGCTCTGCTTTGTCATTGCATCGTATCAGGGGTGAGGGGTCATGAGGGGGTGAACTGATAAAACCTCCCTCCCCTTTTTCTGATTGGTCAGGGGGTTGGGCCTCCTGTCCGTCTGGCTTCCTGTCACATTGCTGGATCAGCGCGTCACAGGGTAGGGAGGGGGGGGGGTTCCTGGTCCCACGCCATATTGGGCGGTGGGCCACGGAATTCCCCCCGCCATAGAGTACGTCACTGGGCGCGTTTCTATTGGTTGTGAGACTTGCGTGAGTTATTTTCAGGCTCCATGTTGTGGACCTCTGTTACAGGGAGTTTCAGAGCCTCCTCCTCAGGGAGTTTCAGAGCCTCCTCCTCAGGGAGTTTCAGAGCCTCCTCGGTGAGTTTCAGAACCTCCCTCTCAGTGAGGGAGCCTCCCCAGAGTTTCAGAGCCTCCTCCTCAGATTGTCAAGGTGAGTAGAACTTAAAAAGAAGTTCTGCTCTGTTGTATGTGTATTGAGCTTGGTAGGTGATGCAATGCAGTAGAGACGATTTGTTCTTCTGCTCTGCTCCCTACTAGTAGTATGTATATTGGGTCAGAGCCTCCTCCTCAGGGAGTTTCAGAGCCTCCTCCTCAGGGAGTTTCAAAGCCTCCTCGGTGAGTTCAGAGCCTCCCTCTCAGTGAGGGAGCCTCCTCACAGTTTCAGAGCCTCCTCCTCAGAGAGTCCTAGTCCAATTGTTACATAGCTCAATGTTGCATATGTCCTTTCAATTTATTGCTCACGTGGGAAGTCTCTCTGGGGGTTCCCCGTCCCCTCATTTGTGGAGCAGGTTGACGGGGTGTTGTTTAGGGAGTTCCCTGACTCCTCGCCTGTAATGGTCGGTTGAGTCATGGGATTCTCCCCGCCATAGGGTACGTCACTCCCCGTCCCCTCTTTTATGGCGCAGGTTGACGGGTGTTGTTTTCCCTCAGCCGCGTCGTATGGGACCCATGTCCGTATTTTTTTCTGTGAAAAAAACTGCTTCTTGTCGTTCTCCCAGGCGGCTTGGAGGAACGGTATCTGGGTTCTTGTTAGAATGTCCATTGATATGTTTTGGGTCTCGACGTGTACATAGTGCTGGCTTTGGGTGCTTCTGATAGGAACCATGCATGGGCTTGCGCGCCTTGGTTGCTCATCATTGAAACAGCGTTTTTATGGGGCAACTGGGATGGAGTTTGTCTCTTCCGAGCGCCAGTGTACTAGGCTTGTCTCGACGAATTCTCGTTAATCTCTGGGGGATGTTAACAGAATAGATCAAAGCATTGGTAGAGGGGTCTCACGCCCTTGGGGTGGGCCACCGGGCGCGGTGCTTTGTGTTCTGACCGTCTGGGTGGCGCCCTCTATAATGTTTTGGATCGACACGCATACCTCGTGTGATTAGGGCACGGGACTGGTTCTGGTCGCGCCGGACCAGGTCAGTTAACCCATTGTCCGCCGGGGCGCAGATCTGCGGTTCTGGTACCCTGAGGGACTTGTGCTTTTTTGGGGGGAAAATGCCGAGTTGGTCCGGGCGTTGCAGGGTTTGACGTTATGGAGATGTTCGTGGTTATATTACTATGTGTTATCCCTCACTGTTGCTTGGTTTATGTTGTGTTGTACCTTGTGCCGTGCTGAAGGAGCCTGGTCCTTCTCCATTCTTTTTCGCCCCTCTCTTCTCCTGCTTGGCGGGCTGGGAGGGGGCTGTTGAGGTGGTTCTTGTAGAACTCCTCTGGCATCCCTGTGTACGTCCCGGTCCGCCGGGCCCGGGTTCGAATTTGTTTTCGTCGACCTGTTGGCCTGGGTTAACCCCTTCTTGAAAACTGAAATACTTGTACTGCTGTATAGCCAGTGTATACCCACAGTTGTGTTTTGGAGTTTTTTCTTGGGGGGTTATAGGAACAACCGCCTCATGTTAGAACCAAGGGGGTGGTTGGTTCCCTGGTGTGTTGGTAGCGGAGTCAACTCTCGGGGTTGGCCGGGTTTGGCCCCGTCTACTTGTGAGTGTGCCCCCGCACCTTTCATGACGTCTGCCAATCATGTCAGCCTTCTCTGCCTCGGCCCCTCTAGAGAGTTGAGGTTTTTTTTCTGGAGGCTGCGACATGGTGCACAGCATGCCAGCATACGCCCCTTCCGCCGGGGTGCTGTTTCAGCAGACCCCTTTGGCGCCTGTCTAGTCCGCAGTGCTCCAGGCTCAGGTCGAGTGGCCTGTTGCCTGGATTGAGGGATCGACCTCTTTTGGGGGTTGTCTCCCCGGTGCACTGCCTGGTCCCGCTGTGGGTGTAGCCTCTTGAGTGCTTCGGGGCGGCGTGCTGTAGGGGGGAAGGGCCTGCTCTTGGATGGGCCCTGTCCGAATACGCTGGCGATGTGGGGGGTGGTGTCACTAGTGACCGCCTGGTGGGGTCTCGATGCTGCGGCGTTGTTGGCCTCACCAGGCCCCCTTTTCCGGGGGGTCCAGTCCCTTCCTGGGGCTGGGTCCTCCTTCGCGCTCCGCTGCTACGGCCTTGCCACGGGGTTGGGTTTTTGTCCTTGACCCCGTGATATTAGGGGTTGTAACAGGGGTTTGATTTCTTCCCATTCGTTCCCTAGTGGCATGTGGGTTGCGCGTTTGTGTAGTCGTGGGTTCTTCTGTGGAAGGTAAGTCCCACGGTCTGCTCACCCTGTGCGTTTGAGTTGCTAAACTCCTCTTCGCACAGTCGGATCCGATACCCTCCCGTCCTCCGCTAGGGGGGTCCGGGGGCTCGGGTCCTCCCCGGTTCTGATGGTTGTGGGGGGTCTCAGCGGGTACATTTGTCGAGCTTCCGCTCTGCTCAGCTCCTGTATTCCAGTAGACGCAGAGCGGAGCTACACAACCTAGAACGTACGGTTATATCTATAACCATAGTTATATGAGTGTAGTGACGCTCTGCGTCGGACTCACTGAGGACCCCGTGGTCTTCGCCTTTGTGGTGAAAGACTTGGGAAGGAGCTGTTAGTATGGCCACACCCCTGCTTATGTAGTGGAGCGGATGGGGGTGTGGCCAGGCGGATGGGTGTGTAAAGGTGCATGTGGAGATTTATTCAGTGCTAGTACTGATACAGGGATGTATTCCAGTAGACGCAGAGCGTCACTACACTCATATAACAATAGGATATAACTATAACCAAGTTCTGTGAGTAATGGTGACGCTCAGCGTCACTACTGCACTATACTTCACTCGTGCACGCGCACTGAATAAAAAATTCCACAATGTACCTTTACATCCCAACATTCGTCTGGCCACACCCCCATCCGCTTAACTACATAAGCAGGGGTGTGGTCACCTACTCACCTCCTTCCCAAGCTTTCACCACAAGGTGAGATCAAGGGCCGCAGCGGCGTCTGACGCTGAGCGTCACCATTACTCACAGAACTGTTTCGTTCTGTTTCGTATGGTTCTCGCTCAGCGTCACTACTGCACAAGGGAGGCTGAGCGAGAGCCATAGCCCGACAAATGTACCCCGCTGAGGCCCCCCACAACCATCAGACCGGGGAGGACCGAGCCCCCCCGACCCTCCCTAATGGAGGATACCCCCCCTATTGGAGGTTCACGGGAGGGCGACGGATCCGACCGTGCGAAGAGGCACTCAAGCAACTCAACGCACAGGGTGAGCAGACCGTGGCTTGACCCCACGACTACACACACGCACAACCCGCATGCCACCCGGGAACGAGCGGACGGAAGGAACAACCTCGTTACTGCCCCCAGAATCACAGGGTCAAGAGCAAACCCAACCCCGTGGCAAGGCCGTAGCAGCGGAGCGCGAAGGAAGACCCAGACCCACTGAAGGGACTGGACCCCCCGGAAAAGGGGGCCTGGTGAGGCCAACAACGCCGCAGCATCGAGACCCCACCAGGCGGTCACTAGTGACACCACCCCCCACATCGCCAGCGTATTCGGATAAGGCCCCTCCAAGAGCGTGTCCTTTCCCCCCAATAGCACACCGCCTGGCACACTGACCCTGCAGAACAGGCAGTCAGCATGGCCGTAAGCACACAAAAAAGGTTAACCAACGGAAGCAGGTAGCGCACCGGGGAAACCAGGCAACAGGCTGTAACCTGAGCCTGGAGCACTGCGGACGATACAGGCGCCAAAGGAGTCAGCTGAAAACAGCCCCCCCGGCGGAAGGGGCGTATGCTGGCGTTGTTGCATGACAAAGCCTCCATTAAAAAAAAACCACCCAGAGGGGTTGAGGCAGAGAAGGCTGACAGGAGTTGACACTGCTCCAACACACCAGGGAATCAACCACCCTGTCGTTACCCTATGCGGTGGTTGTTCCTATAACCCCTCAAGAAAAAACTCCAAAACACACCTGCAGGCATACACCGGCTATACCGCAGTACAAGTGTTTCAGTTTTCAAAAAAGGGTTATTCCAGGCCTACGGGTCGACGAAACATTACTTCGGACCGGGCCCGACGGCACGGGAAGCACAGGGTTACCAGAGGAGGTCCAAGACCACCCCAACAGCCCCCTCTTCGCCACGCGTGAGAGAGGAGCGAAAAGAATGGAGAACCAGCCCTAAGCACACCGCACTTGGTATTCCCAGGCGGTCTCCCAACCAAGTACTAACCAGGACCGAACCTGCGTAGCGGCCGAGATTGGACGAGATCGGGCGTGTACAGGTTGGCATGGCCCTAAGCCATTACGATAGTGCAGAGTACAATATGTACCCAACAAGGGTCTCCATAGCGCCTAACCCTGTGACACCCGGACCGACCTGGCATTTTTCCCCCCGAAAAAAGCACAAGTCCCTCAGGGTACCAGAACAGCAGATCTGCATCCCCGGCTGACAACGGGTTAACTGACCTGGACCAGCGTGACCAGACCAGTCCCATGTCCTAACCACGCCGACATGCCCACTCCAGGAGAGGGGGTAGGTATGCGTGTCGATCTAAAACATGAAAAGAGGGCGCCACCCAGACGGTCCCCATTTAGACCGTGCTCAGTGGCCCACCCCAAGGGCATGAGAGCCCTCTACCTATGTTCAGATCTATTCCGTTAACATCCCCCAGATATGAACGAGAATTCATCGAGACAACCTAGTAAACTGGCGCTCGGAAGAGACAAAACTCCATCCCAGTTGCCCTATAAAAATGCTGTTTTAACAAGCAACCAAGGCGCACTTAGCCCCTGTGTGATTCTGTCACAGAAACACACCTGAGCCAGCACTATGTATGCGTTGAGACCCAAACACATCAATGGATAGTCTAGCAAGACACCAAACATTGTTCCTCCAAGTCGCCTGGGAGAACGACACGGAGCCGTCGTGCTTCATGTACCTTCCTCTTTTTATTCAAAAAAGAAAGAACACAGACCGAACACAGAATCCCTTGTGACGCCGCTGAGGGTAAAAATAGTTTAAATTTTTACATCCCACCACCCTCCCATAGGGAGGAGACGGAAATCCCCAGAGAGACTTCCCACGCGAGCTGTATAGATTGAAAAGAATATATTGCAACATTGAGCCATGTACAATTTTTGTTTTAGGGCTCTCCGAGGAGGAGGCACTGAACCAATACACACTCAATAATCAAATTGAATCGAATACACACACAATAGAGCAGGACTCCTTTTTGAAGTTCTACTCACCTTGACAATCTGAGGAGGAGGCTCTGCACTCTGAGGAGGCTCCCTCACATGGAAGGAGAGTCCTAACTCACAGAAGGCCCGAGTAGGAGCTTCGTGAGGAGGAGCCCTGACCACTCCCTGAAACAGATCCATCATATGGACCTGAACAGCTCACGGAAGTCTTACCAACAGAGACGCGCACAGTGACGTACTCTATGGCGGGGGAATTTCTGCGGTGCACACGCCCAATATTCCAGGGCGTGGGACCAGGAAACTCCCCCCCCCCCCCCCCCCCCCCCTCTTACCCTGTAACGTGCCGAACAGCAACGTGACAGGAACCTTGAAGGACAGGAGGTTGTAACCCCTGCCCGTCAAAAGGGGAGGAAAGGATTACCAGTTCACCCCTTTACGACCCCACACCCATGATACGATGTAATGACAAAAAAGAGCATGACACAGTCATAGTCAGCTACATGAAGTGTCTAACAGCTTCACACAGCTCATGTGCTAACCTGCTATCTGATTTTTACTAAGGAAAAAACACAGAATAGAGAGGGCCCCCTTAAGAGCCCCGGTACCAGACTTACACATGTGCTTCTGTGGCCAACCTAACCCAGTTGTAGATCACACGACACAAACAACCCTTTATCACCACAAAAAATGGCAATACACTCTACAGAGGAACGCCGTTTTTCATAATGAGAGAATACACAATTCTCGATTAGTATCGGCCACAGGCCTTGCTAAGCACACACGAAAAGTGACCAAACAATCTTTTCTTTAGGAAAATATAGTTTCTCAAGCTGTTTTAGCACAACCCCAGCAACCAAGCTAAGGGTTACATCGTATCCCACCACACAGTGACACAATATATTGTAACAACATGTCTGAGAGGAGGGTGGGGAAGTCCCCAGGGAACCGGGGGGATCACTCCTCCTACCTTACCCTTAATACGGCCAGTTGAACAGGTAAACCCGTTAATATGTGAACACACTGTTCATTGTCATTACAGGCTGAGAAAAGAATTCATTCTTCACTCATATGTCACTGAGCATAGCTTTATAGGTTAATTTAACCCCCTTAGTTGTGAGTACACGGTACATGAACACACAATGATGTTTCCTAACACAACAAACCAGATCATTTTTACATCTGTAACAAACAACCCGATTTGCATGGAGAAGCGAATACCAGTGACAAGACAATTCACACACAACTCGCGTCGTATCCTAAATGTATTGCAGCAACACCCGTTTTGGAAAACATCGTTATTACAAAACATTAGAAGGGAAGGAAGAAGACGCGTTTTAAGGTCTGGTCAGGACCTTCCTTACCGTGAGCGCAGACCACGCGAACTGCAGTCTCTAACAGGGCACCGATAGTAAACACAGCTTCCTGTGTTGACGATACGGGCAGCGTCGCTGCCCCACCCTGCCGCTACGGTTCTCCTTGTTGACGCAGTCCTCGCCGGCCGGGCTCCCGGTAGGTTCGACTAACATCCTCTGTCAAAGATGACGTCGTAGTCAGAGTGTTTAAAGCATGTTATAGTCTCAGAACGTTCAACAGTGTAGCATTAAGCTAACGGCCGATCGGCTGATAGCCACAAGCTAACGTATACCAGCCTGGTAAACACAGCGAGCTAACGCCGCAGCTAACAGCTGCGCGGCTAACAGGTAGGCCACAACTAGCACGCAAGCTAAGCAGCTATCACCTGAACTTGTACACAAACAATATAACAAGCCACACTTCCGACAGACCGCCGTCTGAAACCCTCCTCACCTTTAAGAGAGAAGAGAAAAAGAGATGTCAACACAGTTTACAACGGTGATTTTACCAGACATCCGGCGGAGCCAGCACAAGTCCCATCTGGGTTGCAGCCGACTTGAACATGGATCTTCCGATAACGAACATCCATGCCCACCTTTCCTCGTTAGGGTATACTCTCATTTGTATATGAAAGATGGGGCCTACATGGTGACAGAGAAGCATCCACTCGTCCAGAGAATCCTGGGATCACCAGTTACTGGTCGTGGCCCACTAGTTGACTATAATGGGCTTCAAACCAAGATCCTCCGCCGTCGCCTAAGAGGCTGAACAGAGGACCCTAATCTGGGGCTGGTTTTCGTAAACATTGTCAGCTAGCCCCCATAGCACTAACAGACAAGTGGTGCTCGCAAGCAAACATTACTCACAACAGTCGGTGTGTCCTACAGTCCAGCTGTGTTGCTGGAGGGTCTTACCCCATCCAGCCGCAGCAAGGAGGATTGTAGTTGGGAAGCATGTCAGCGGCGTGAGCTCCTAATACGAAAAAACCGGTGGAGGTGTAGAATGACCATCATCTTCCAGACACTCCAGTAACGAAGACAATATCGCCGTATTTTCTCGAAAATAGTGAGAGAGAAAATAAAGATATGATGTCAACGTGTCTCTTGTTTTCCAACTTTCTTCTACTAACAACCTCGTCAAGTGGGGATCTACCGAAGGCACTGATGTGGTGAAAGCGAAGAAGGAGGTGAGTAGGTGACCACACCCCTGCTTATGTAGGTAAGCGGATGGGGTGTGGCCAGATGAATGTTGGGATGTAAAGGTACATTGTGGAATTTTTTATTCAGTGCGCGTGCACGAGTGAAGTATAGTGCAGTAGTGACGCTGAGCGAGAACCATACAAAACAGAACTATGGTTATAGATATGACCGTACGTTAACCCTTTCACTACCACACTACAGACAGCTAACCTTTCACTACCACACTACAGAAGGTTAACCCTTTCACTACCACACTACAGAAGGTTAACCTTTCACTACCACACTACAGAAGGTTAACCCTTTCATTACCACACTACAGAAGGTTAACCCTTTCACTACCACACTACATACGGTTAACCTTTCACTACCACACTATATACGGTTAACCCTTTCACTAACACACTACAGAAGGTTAACCATTTCACTACCACACTACAGAAGGTTAACCCTTTCACTACCACACTACAGAAGGTTAACCTTTCACTACCACACTACAGAAGGTTAATCTTTCACTACCACACTACAGACGGTTAACCCTTTCACTACCACACAACAGAAGGTTAACCTTTCGCACTACCACACTACAGATGGTCACGGTTAACCCTTTCACTACCACACTACAGATGGTTAACCATTTCACTACCACACTACAGAAGGTTAACCCTTTCACTACCACACTACAGAAGGTTAACCTTTCACTACCACACTACAGAAGGTTAACCTTTCACTACCACACTACAGATGGTTAACCCTTTCACTACCACACTAGATGGTCACGGTTAACCCTTTCACTACCACACTACAAACGGTTAACCTTTCACTACCACACTACAGACGGTCACGGTTAAGGGTCGCTGAGGTCTGGTCCTCCAGGGCTACCTGAGGAGGAGGAGGAGGAGGAGGAGGAGGAGGAGGAGGAGGAGGAGGAGGAGGGGGAGGAAGAGGAGGAGGAGGAAGATGAGGAGGAGGAGGAGGAGGAGGAGGAAGAGGATGATGAAGAGGAGGAAGAGGGGGAGGAAGAGGAGGAGCAGGAGGAGCAGGAGGAGCAGGAGGAGGAGGAGGAGGAGGGGACACACACGAGGAACAATGACGGGAGCGTGGGAGTGGAGGCAGAGCAGGGTGCCATAACGGTGGTTTCCTGTGCTGCTTGTTCGCACACACAGCCTACATGGGTGGAGGTCAGACAATGAGCAGCCTTCCCTCCTCCCACCACGTAGAGAGAATCCTCCTGACCTTAAGGACCGCAGGACCTCTACCCTAATTCATGTGCACACACACCACCACCCTCAACAACAAAAACAACAACAACAACAACAACAACAAGATTCAAGATTCAAGAGATTTATTAGTCACATACATACATGACACATGTAGTGAAATGAAGGTGGCCATGCCCAAAAATACAAATAATAATAGAATAAAATAGAATAGATAATAGACATGATAAAAGGTACTAAGATAAAATACTATACAATGCTAAGCTTACGAATTAAAGGGGAACTATCTTGTAAATAGTGAAAGAAATTGTAAAATAGTTCCCCTTTAAAGGAGTCCTATATACACTACTATACAATATTCTATACCATATACAGTTATGATATATGTAACTATACTATACTAACTATACTATACAAAAACATACATTTATGTTTTTTAACGTATGTTTTTGTATAGTATAGTTAGTATAGTATAGTTACATATAGCATAACTGTATATTGTATAGTAGTGTATATAGGACTCAATACCTTTCATTCGTAAGCTTAGCCTTGTATAGTATTTTATCTTAGTACCTTGTATCATCAACAACAACAATAATAATAACAGCAACACCACCAATGGCATGGGGGGGGGGGGGGGTGCACAGGGTGACATTCCATTTTCAATATATATCCTGTCATCATTTGTAGAGGGTTGTTGTTATTTGGCCTGGAGATTAGAGGAGCTGAGTGATTGCTAGAGGGTTGCTAGTTTGATTCCTAGGGCCGGCAGCGTCAGGAGTGGAAGCTAGCAGGCTGTGAGTGACTGGAGGGCTGGTAGACGTGACCTTGAGAGTGTTTCAAAGTAAGCAGCGCAGCACACTATCTTCCGCATGAATAATAACACAGTGATACAATCATGTCTTGAGGGATAATGTAAAAGCAAATTAGTGTCGGCACAATTACAGCGTGGATTACAGCACGATAAACGCACTACACCCTTCCTGGAGGTGAAGCGAGCTCTTCTCTGTTAACCCTTTCACTGCCGCACTACCAAACGGTTAACCCTTTCACTGTGACAATACACAGAAGGTTAACCCTTTCACTGCCACACAACAGCAGGTTGTAACCGTCGGTAGTGTGATAGTAAAGGCCAAGGGTTAACCTTCTGTCATGTGGCAGTGAGAGGGTTAACAAGGCTGCGTTCACAGGTTCCTGTTGGGTGATGTTGGCCAATTGATGCAAAGGAGTTGCTGAATGTGTCTCAAATATGCATCTGCTTGTTGTGTTACGTTGGAACCCAAACCAAACACACTGGTGCCGTGCGGCAATGAGGGGGACATGAGTCAGGAGGTTCAGGTTCAGGAGGTTCAGGAGGTTCAGGAGGTTCAGGTTCAGTCGGAGGCCATAATACTCAAGTCTGGCTTTTCATCCGCTTGTTAACAGCATGATGCCCACGTCTGATGCTATTGTAAGGACAGCAATTTGCTAGTCTGTGTGTGTGTGTGTGTGTGTGTGTGTGTGTGTGTGTGTGTGTGTGTGTGTGTGTGTGTGTGTGTGTGTGTGTGTGTGTGTGTGTGTGTGTGTGTGTGTGTGTGTGTGTGTGTGTGTGTGTGTGTGTGTGTGTGTGTGTGTGTGTGTGTGTCAAGTCAAGTCAAGTCAAGTCAAGTCACCTTTATTTCTATAGCACATTTACAAATGACTAAAGCCAAACCAAAGTGCTTTACAGGTACATGATAAAAACACACAGTAATAAGTAAAAATACACCAAAATTACAGAAAAGGTACTGTACAATTAAGAAAAAAAACAAGAACAAGGTGCAATATAAAAGAGACAAGAAATTTGATGAAAAGTCCAGAGTAACAGCAAGAGTGGCAGGCTAACTCTGGTCAAAGGCCAGGGAAAAGAGGTGTGTGCATGCGTGTGTGTGTGTGTGTGTGTGTGTGTGTGTGTGTGTGTGTGTGTGTGTGTGTGTGTGTGTGTGTGTGTGTGTGTGTGGTGTGTGTGTGTGTGTGTGTGTGTGTGCGTGCGTGCGTGCGTGCGTGCGTGCGTGCGTGTGTGTGTGCGTGCGTGCAAGCGTTCGTGCGTGCGTCCGTGCGTGCGTGTGTGTGTGCGTGTGTGTGTGTGTGCGTGCAAGCGTTCGTGCGTGCGTCCGTCCGTGCGTGCGTGTGTGTGTGCGTGTGTGTGCCCGCGTGCCCCGTGAGAGAATGTCAGCTCGCCCGTGGCTCTTCCTCCCTGCGGACTCCATTCTGGCCCAGAGGGTCACAACACAATGACCTCAGCTGTAGGAAGTGGGGCGACCTCAGGAAGGCTGGGCCTCTGGACCAGCGGGCCGCCTCACAATAGAGACCATGTGGACGACCATGTGTACCGGGCTGATTCCTCTGGCCACCGCGGAACACACCAGCTCACTCGGAGGAAGTGTTTATTGTTCGAAAGAGCCGTTTCTCCCTGTTCCCCTGGCAGAGGAACAATAGGGGCGAGAACGAGGGAGGAGGGAGGGGGGGGGGGGGGGGAGAGGAGGATAAAATTCTTTATATTTACTTATCCTTTTTTTTTGTACAGAGTGACGAACTGCTGTGAGGTAACGTCGCGTTGGCTGCTCTTCTCAGCACGATCCCTTTGTTTAAAAAAACAGAATTGGGGAGTTTTTTCCCCCCTTAACGTCGCTTCTTGTAGGATAACACTGAACGTGGGTCAGATATCACAGATCGCTCTTCTTCACGTTCTGCCGGGTGATGAAGGAGACGGAGGAAGACGAGGGCAGATGATAGAAGGTTTATTCTACCGCTTGTTTCACGCTATACCGCGACGACACACCCCGGGGCGTCACACGTAGTCAAAAGGGGACAGGGATAGCGGGGGATTGAGAGGCAAAGAGAGGAATTGAAAGAGAGAGGGACAGAGTACCGGGAGGAGGGGGGGGGGGGGGGGGGGGGTGAGGGACAGAGTACTGGGAGGAGGGGGGGGGGGGTTGTTGTTGCCTGTAAGCGAAGGAGCCTACTGTGCGTCATCAGCTCATTTTATTCAACTAAAACTGTGTAAAATGCAATTCATAAATGGTTCAAATTCATTGAATTCAGCTCAATTCGATTTAAAACAGCACATAGTATTTTTTATTATGTAAAGTAAAGGTTACTAATAATTATTTAAGAAATATATGAATTTACCCCAATTCCAGTTTTTACAGTATATCGGCGAAGCCTACGTGCACTTCTCCAAATATTTTACTGCAGTGCTGGACAACGCAAGAACTGTGATTGGCCATTGTACGGTTGTACGTATTTCCCCCCTGAGGTACATCCGTATGAAGCTGAGATTGGATGCGTTTCTATCTATTTCAATTTATTTAAATCCCCATTGTTAAAGACTGCAGCTGCGAATTAACTCTGTGTTTTGTGCCACGTTTTCGCCAGGTTAACACAACACGTTTCAGCTTTCCTCTTCTGGTTACACCCTGAAGGAGATAAACCTCACGCCATGGTAACATTTCCGTCCAAATGTATCCATCTCTAAAGATGATCTAAAGATGAGTTTGAGCCAAAGTTACGCCACAATTTCCGACAGCACAGCTGAGAGTATCAGCCATATTGCGTCACCTGACCCGAATACTGCACACTGATTCGCTGTGGCTGCCACTCGGAGCTGGGCCGTCTGAAACTGCAGTGTGACTTTGGCTCAAAGTTGAAAATGTGGCAATGATTGTGCTTCTGCCAGATTAGTTTCCCTCTCACAACAACACGATTCCGTCTGTGGGTATAGCTGCTGCGGACAGAGTAGCGGCGATACTTGCTTGTTGAATTCTGTCTTGGCCTTTAGTCTGGTGACAGTGTTATCTCTTTGATTGTGCTTAATGGAGACAGGAAATGGTGTTGTTTCATAGGAAATGAGCTGATGGCAGAGATACGGCGGGAAAATGTCTCCGGAAATCAAAACAAGGCTGCAGAGAAACAGCTGCAGGATAGAGAGGGGGTTTGTTGAGAGGTTTAAATAGACCAGTAACCCTTAGCAGGAACCCTTACCAGTATCCTTACCAGTATCCCTTACCAGTATCCCTTACCAGTAACCCTTAGCAGGAACCCTTACCAGGAACCCTTACCAGTATCCCTTACCAGTATCCATTAGCAGGAACCCTTACCAGTATCCCTTACCATTATCCCTTACCAGTAACCCTTACCAGTACCCCTTACCAGTAACCCTTACCAGTATCCCTTACCAGTATCCCTTACCAGTACCCCTTACCAGTAACCCTTAGCAGGAACCCTTACCAGTATCCCTTACCAGTATCCCTTAGCAGGAACCCTTACCATTATCCCTTACCAGTAACCCTTACCAGTATCCCTTACCAGTAACCCTTACCAGTACCCCTTACCAGTAACCCTTACCAGTATCCCTTAGCAGGAACCCTTACCAGTATTCCTTACCAGTATCCCTTAGCAGGAACCCTTACCAGTAACCCTTACCAGTATCCCTTACCAGTATCCATTAGCAGGAACCCTTATCAGTACCCCTTACCATTATCCCTTACCAGTAACCCTTACCAGTATCCCTTACCAGTAACCATTACCAGTATCCCTTACCAGTATCCCTTACCAGTAACCCTTTACAGTAACCCTTACCAGTATCCCTTACCAGTAACCCTTACCAGTATCCCTTACCAGTAATCTTTCCAGTAACCCTTACCAGTATCCCTTACCAGTATCCCTTACCAGTAATCTTTCCAGTAACCCTTACCAGTAACCCTTACAATAACCCTTACCAGTAACCCTTACAATAACCCTTACCAGTAACCCTTACAATAACCCTTACCAGTAACCCTTACAATAACCCTTTCCAGTAAACCTTACCAATAACCCTTTCCAGTAAACCTTAGCAGGAACCCTTTCCAGTAACCCTTACAATAACCCTTTCCAGTAAACCTTACAATAACCCTTTCCAGTAAACCTTACCAATAACCCTTTCCAGTAAACCTTAGCAGTACACCCTCCTCTGTACATAAACGGCCAGCAGGTGGAGAGGGTAGACAGTTTTAAATTCCTGCATCACCATATGTGATCATTTAAAATGGGAAGTTAACACCAGCCTCATAATTAGCAAAGCCCACTCCCTGTGCCAGCTTAAAAAGTTTGGTGTGTCCAGGGAGGCAATGCTCAGCTTTTAAAGAGCCACTGTGGAGAGTGTCCTTACTTTCTCAATGACTGTGTGGTACGGAAACACCACCGTACATGATAGGGGACATCTAGAAAGAACTGTATGCACAGCGTCAAAAATCATCGGCTGTGAGCTCCCCTCTGTGGCCTCCATTTATGCCACACAAATCAGGCGGAAAGGGGAGAAGGTGATCAGGGACCCTTCTCACCCTGCTTACAACCTCTTTAATCCCCTTCCCTCTGGCAGAAGACTCCAAAGTCTCAGGTGCAGGACATCCCGTTTTAAAAACAGTACATATCCCGAGGCTGTCCGCCACCTGAACTCAAGTACAAATGTACAGGCACTTTGCACCACAAGGGCTAGCACCAGCCGACATGCACTTTAAGGCAATATGCACTTTAAACTGGAACACTGAGCAATTTATTTTAGGTACTGTAGCATTTTTTCTTTTTAATTGTTTGTGTAAAACTTTTATTGTGGGGATTGTATTGCATGTATTCTTGTGTTTTTATATTGTATGTTTTTATAATGTCTGTACTGTATGTGGCACCAAGACAAATCCCAATCAACCATGTGTTGAAATGGCAATAAAGTTTTCTATTCTATTCTATTCTATTCAGGAACCCTTTCCAGTAAACCTTACAATAACCCTTTCCAGTAAACCTTACAATAGTTTCAAGTTCAAGTTTAGTTGTCAAACAGAAGTACAGAATACTTTTATACAAAATGCTTCTTTCTGTTACGCTCCAGAGACTGTGCTAGACAAAATGATAAGTATGAAATAAAATAGTATAGCATGTAAAAAATAGAAGTAAAAAATATAAGTCACGTACGTAGACACAGTGTTCAGTATATACATATGTACAATGTTCAATGCAGAATAGAAGTAACTGAGTTACCATACAATATACTATGCTATGCAATATACTAATATACAATATACTATATATAGTGCAAAGCAGAAATGGGATGAGGTACAATTTTGGTACAATTTACAGTAAGGTGTACTGAGGTATGGGTTGTAGTGCAAATCCTTTACCAATAAATATAAAGTGTGTTTAGGTGTTCTAAAGTGTGGAGAGTGGGTGCTGCAGTGTGTTGTTTGTTTAAAGTGAGTGTGTGCGTGTGGATGTGTGTGCTGTGAGTGCATTTGATGGTTGTTGCATAGTGTTATTGTTCATTGAGCAACCTGATGGCCTGGGGATAGAAGCTTCTTCTGAGTCTTTCTGTGCTTGCCATGAGACTCCGGTATCGCTTGCCTGACTGCAGCAGTTCAAAGAGGCAGTTGTTTGGGTGGCTGGAGTCCTTGATAATTCTCTTAGCCTTACCCCTGCACCGCTTGTTGTAAATGTTCTGGAGAGCTGGAAGCCCCACTCCAATTGTGCGTTCGGCTGAACGTGTAGTCTGCTACGGTCTTGTGCGGTGCTATTCCCAAACCAGGAGGTGATATTGCCAGTCAGGATGCTCTCTATTGTACATGCGTAGAAGTTCTTAAGGATCTTCTGACTGACTTGGAACTTCCTTATGCGCCTGAGGAAGTAGAGGCGTTGTCGTGCCTTCTTCACAACACTGTCAATGTGTGTGGTCCATGTCAAGTCCTCGGATATGTGGACTCCGAGGTACTTAAAACTGTTCACTCTCTCAACCGGTGCCCCGTCGATGCTGAGGGGGCTGTAGTCCCTGACCCCCGACCTCCTAAGGTCCACAATCATCTCCTTTGTTTTGCTGACGTTCAGGGAGAGGCTGTTCTCCTGGCACCATCCCGCCAGGACCTTGACCTCTTCCAGGTAGGCCCTCTCGTCGTTTGCAGAGATCAGGCCCACCACTACTGTGTCGTCAGCAAATTTGATGATTGTGTTGTTGTTCCGCTGAGCCACACAGTCATGTGTGTACAGGGAGTAGAGGAGGGGACTCAGAACACAGCCCTGGGGGGCCCCTATGTTGAGGGTGATGGATGAGGAGGTGCAGTTGCCTGCTCTCACCACCTGGGGTCTGCCCGTCAGGAAGTCGAAGACCCACTGGCAGAAGTCATAGTTCAAGCCCAGGTCCCTGAGCTTGGCTATGAGTTTGGAGGGGACTATGGTATTGAATGCTGAGCTGTAGTCGATGAATATCATTCTCACATAGTTCCCCTGCCTTTTGTCCAGGTGTGATGCTGCTGTGTGCAGCACATGGGCTATGGCGTCCTCCGTGGACCTGTTGGGGCGGTATGCAAATTGCAGGGGGTCCAGGCTTGGATTTTTTAGGTACAGGGATGATAGTGAACTATAACCAGTAACCATTAGCAGGAACCCTTTCCAGTAAACCTTAGCATGTCACTTCTCACTTCATCTTTACAGCATGAATAAACAACACATATTACCAACATCAACAAATATTTTACAGAGACACAAATACAGGATATGAAGTTAGAAACACACAATAGCTTCTTGTCTAGTATCAAGAACTCGGCTGCTGACAGAAGTTGGGCTGCTGTTGGGCCAGGGCAGAGAGCTGCTGGGCAGAGCTGTGCTATCAAGATGGCCAACATTTTCTAGCTGCAGATAACAGTTCTGTCGTAGTTTAAAACTGAATGTAAACAGGTTATAAATACACGTGTAAACAACCATTCCTATCGGCCTCCACTGTGAATACCCTCCCAGGAAGCGAAGAGCATTAGCCTGATTACAGGCTAACTTCGGTTGGGACAATCAGCGGGCCGGTGGCATCATCGACGCATTCTACATCTAAATATTTAATGACTCAATAGGGAGGTGTAGTGGTTACGTCATTGCCGTTTTTCGTGTTCCACCCTCTGTCCAACGCAATGTATTTCCCCATTGCCCATTTCTAAATCGTCTCGTTTAAAACAAATAAAGCATTAACATTTGCATGGTGTACCTTTCTGTGCTTATTCATCCACAATCTATAGCTCAACATGAAAATATTCGCAATTAATCATAAAAAATATTGCCAAATTTTATTTCAACCAAAAATGCTTAAACAATAATGTTAGTGATAAAAGGGAACTCATTTTGTGCACAAATGGAAAGCTTTTCAATTTCCATGCGGCAGAATTGTTACAATAGCCATTTTCCCAATGATAAATCCCTATACGGGTGGAACAACCAGTGACGTCAGACTACACCTCCTTATAGCCACAGGAAGCTATAGTAACTTTTTTTTTTGCTTTTTCTCCCATCCCCCAATTTTGGAGTTATACCAATTCCCCCCTGGTCATTGCGCTGCCCTACTGTCGGTCTGGGGAGGGTGTAGAACTATCACATGCTGCCCTACTGTCGGTCTGGGGAGGGTGTAGAACTACCACATGCTGCCCTACTGTCGGTCTGGGAGGGTGTAGAACTACCACATGCTGCCCTACTGTCGGTCTGGGAGGGTGTAGAACTACCACATGCTGCCCTACTGTCGGTCTGGGGAGGGTGTAGAACTACCACATGCTGCCCTACTGTCGGTCTGGGGAGGGTGTAGACGACCACATGCTGCCCTACTGTCGGTCTGGGGAGGGTGTAGACTACTACATGCTGCCCTACTGTCGGTCTTGGGAGGGTGTAGAACTACCACATGCTGCCCTACTGTCGGTCTGGGGAGGGTGTAGAACTACCACATGCTGCCCTACTGTCGGTCTGGGGAGGGTGTAGACGACCACATGCTGCCCTACTGTCGGTCTGGGGAGGGTGTAGACTACTACATGCTGCCCTACTGTCGGTCTTGGGAGGGTGTAGAACTACCACATGCTGCCCTACTGTCGGTCTGGGGAGGGTGTAGACTACCACATGCTCGAGTTTCGCTCTCGTGGCTGCGGGCGCATCACAGCCGTGGCAATATTCATGACATACCACTGGTTCTCGTGTATTATTGCTTAAATATATACTACTGATTGATATTTACCACATTTGTACAAAGATAATTTTTTTTTAGATGCGGATCAACGCTTAGATTGTCAATGTCACTCACTCACTCACTCACTCACTCACTCAATCACTCCCACTGACTATCTCACTCACTCACTCACTCACTCACTCACTCACTCACTCACTCACTCACTCACTCACTCACTCACTCCTCTCTCACTCACTCACTCACTCACTCACTCACTCACTCACTCACTCTCTCGCTCGCTCACTCACTCACTCACTCACTCACTCACTCACTCACTCACTCACTCACTCACTCACTCACTCACTCACTCACTCACTCACTCACTCACACACTCACTCACTCACTGACTCACTCACTCACTCCTCTCTCACTCGCTCGCTCACTCACTCACTCACTCACTCACTCACTCACTCACTCGCTCACTCACTCACTCACTCACTCACTCACTCACTCACTCACACACTCACACACTCACTCACTCATTCACTCACTCGCTTCACTCGCTCCTCTCTCACTCACTCACTCACTCACTGACTCACTCACTCACTCACTCACTCCTCTCTCACTCACTCACTCACTCACTCACTCCTCTCTCACTCACTCACTCACTCACTCACTCACTCCTCTCTTACTCACTCACTCACTCACTCACTCACTCACTCCTCTCTCACTCACTCACTCACTCACTCAATCACTCACTCACTCGCTCGCTCGCTCACTCACTCGCTCACTCACTCACTCACGCACTCACTCGCTCGCTCACTCACTCGCTCACACGCTCGCTCACTCACTCACTCACTCACTCACTCACTCCCACTGACTATCTCACTCACTCACTCACTCACTCACTCCTCTCTCACTCTCTCACTCACTCACTCACTCACTCACTCACTCGCTCACTCACTCACTCACTCACTCACTCACTCGCTCGCTCACTCACTCACTCACTCACTTACTCACTCACTCACTCACTCACTCACTCACTCCCACTGACTATCTCACTCACTCACTCACTCACTCACTCCTCTCTCACTCACTCACTCACTCGCTCGCTCACTCACTCACTCACTCACACACTCACTCACTCGCTCGCTCGCTCGCTCACTCACTCACTCACTCACTCACTCACTCACTCACTGACTTACTCACTCACTCACTCACTCACTCACTCACTCACTCACTCCTCTCTTACTCACTCACTCACTCACTCACTCACTCCTCTCTCACTCCTCTCTCACTCACTCACTCACTCACTCACTCACTCCTCTCTCACTCACTCACTCACTCACTCACTCGCTCACTCCTCTCTCACTCACTCACTCAATCACTCGCTCACTCACTCGCTCGCTCACTCACTCGCTCGCTCGCTCGCTCACTCACTCACTCACTCACTCCTCTCTGAGCACAGCCAGTTCTCAGTAGGCTGAGGGGGCGTGGCCTTCTGTCCACTAGACCTGTGACTCACTGACCACTCCTTACACCTCTCTCATGTACATCAGATACATCAGAGTGACACATCCGCTGGCTGATTTTGGGGGGAAACACAGACATTGTTCTTATCGACCACCATTGTATTTAGCCTGTATAGAAACTCGACAGGAGCCTTACTGTACATTGTTTGGAAGGTTGTCTTTGTTAGTGCATCAAGTCCAGCAGTTATACTTTGTTATATAATGTTATATATGTGAAGCGTCACTGATGTGTTGCTGGTCTGACGTGTGTGTGACCCAAGCAGGGGTGTACAAAGTACCCAGAAGTTATACTTAACCCTTTCACTGCCACACGACAGCCGGTTAACCCTTTCACTGTGACAATACAGAAGGTTAGCCCTTTACTATCACACAACCGACAGCGATGCTCCATTTTTAGCATCAGTAGCATCATTAGCTCCGCGGATGATTATGATGGAGCATCGCCGTCGGTTGTGTGATAGTAAAGGGCTAACCTTCTGTCGTGTGGCAGTGAAAGGGTTAAGTGAAAGTATGGGTACCGTCTCAAAATCGTGCTCGAGTAAAAGTTTAAAAAGTTTCTACTTTTTTTTTTTTTTGAACTCAATTTTTATTTGCATTTTTGGATTACAAGCATACAAACAACATCATCTTTGAATATTATTTTCATATCAGTCGGTCTTCCAGGTACATAATACATAGACATAATGTACAACACCGTTAAACAGACATAAACAATAAAGAAAAGATTTTAATACCCAATAACAGAAATAAAAAATACCGACTTAAGCAAAAGTTCCACAGACATAAATAATAAATTGAAAAAACATAAAACAATTATCATACCTAAATAATAGAAATAGAAAATACTAACTAAAGCAAAAATGTGCGACATGGGTTCAGAGACCCTCCTTGAACCTCTTTCCTCCTTTACCCTTTGCCCTCTTGTGTTGCATTTGTTTCTTCCTCTGTGATGTCGTTTTCGTTCCCCTTATAATCCTCCCACTTTCCCCATCTTTCCCCAAATTTCTCTTCCTGTAGCCTCAGCATGTGTGTTATCCTCTCCATATCCTGTATCTCCTCTACTATTCCTACCCATTGTGCTATTGTCGGTGGATCTTCTTTGTACCACAGTCTCGTTATTGCTTTTCTGGCCGATATCAACATTATCTTTATTAAATAATTGTCCCCCCCTTGTATTCCCTCGTGCGTCAGGTCCCCTAAGTAAAGCACCAGTCCCGTTTGTGGTAACCCGTATCCTAATATTCTGATCATTGCCTCCCCTATCTCCTCCCAATACCCCTTCAGCTTCTGACATCCCCAGAATATGTGTGTGTGATTTGCCCCCTCCTTCCCACACATCCTCCAGCATGTCCTTTGTGTTGGTGCATACTTTCCCTTCAACTCTGGGGTTATAAAGAATCTGATTATGTTTTTCCATCCAAATTCTTTCCATACCATTGATCCTGTCGTTGAGTGCTGTACCTCGCATATGCTACCCCATTCCTTCTCTGTTATTTCTATCTCTAATTCTCTCTCCCATTTCTCCCTTATATAATCGGTCGTGTGTCCCCTGCTGTTCATTATAGCCTGGTACAGTGCTGAAATTACCCTTCCTTTCCCCCCTTCGTATGCCCACATTATCATCTTGATTATTCCATTCTGTTCTTCGTCCTTGTCTCCTCTTATTTCTTTATTGTAGTAATCTCTAAACTCTAGATATCTGAAGTGGTCCCTGAAGTGGTTTTCTAGTCCAAATTTCTCCTTTAACTTTTGTAGGGTTTGCATTTCCCCCTTCTCTATCATTTTGCATATCGCTGTTGCCCCCCCCCCCCCCCCCCCCCCACCCCCCCCCCCCCCCCCCCCCCCCCCCCCCTCTCCCACCTTCTGAATCCATGGTCCAACCTCCCTGGCTTGAATCTCTTGTCATGTGCTACCCATCTCAGAACCCCTGACTGCTTCTCCAATTTGTGTGTTTTTACTACTCTGTTCCATATGGTCAAGGTACACTTGGTGATTGGATCTAACAGTCCCTCTTTTTCTTTGAATAGTTCCCTATCCCCCACCAGAGCCTGTACCTTGTATCCCTCCCCTTCTTTTTCAATGTCTTTCCATCTTGCCTCATATCTGTCGTTACACCAGCACGTCACTGCTCTCAGTTGTGCTGCATAATAATAGTCTTGTAGGCTGGGTACTGCCATCCCTCCTTTTTCCTTTGGTAGTTATAGTGTTTTATATCTGACCCGTGGTCTTCTCCCTGCCCATATGAACCTCGATATCAGTCTGTCCAACTCCCTGAATTGATTCTGTGGTATTTGTATCGGTAGTGACTGAAACAGGTATAGTAACCTTGATAGTATGTTCATCTTAATGACCTCTATTCTTGAATTGAAGTCCAAGGGTTCTGATTTATCTGTGTATAGTTCGCCTCAAACAGTTTCCCCACCCCTCTCGTGATGTTCACCCCTAGGTATTTAATCTTGTCCATGTCCCACCTTATCCCGTACTCCTCCCTAATTTCCGTCGTTGGGGTAAAGTTCCATGCTAATGTCTGTGTCTTTGTCACGTTTAGTTTGTATCCTGAGTAGTGGCCGTATTCCTTCAGTAGATCCATCAGTGCCGGGAAGCTCTTGTCTGGTTGCCTCATGTATACTATCACATCGTCCGCAAATAGGCCTAGTTTATATTCCGTTCCCTTTATCCTTACTCCCTTGATGTCCTCGGCCTGTCTGATCAGTTGTGCCAGTGGTTCTATGAAAACGGCGAAGAGCGTTGGTGAGAGACAACATCCCTGTCTGGTAGCCCTCTCTAATCTGATTCTATCCATCAGGCTGCCATTCACCTTAATTCTCGCTGTCGGTTCCTGATATAGTGCCTTGATCATCTTCATTGCCCTCCCGTGTAGCCCGAATTTCACCAATGCCTTATATAAAAATTTCCAACTCACACTGTCGAATGCCTTTTCTGCATCTAGGCTAATCAGTACCGCACTACCACCTTGTTTTTGTATCTCCTCCACTATGTGTAATGTCTTTCTCACGTTGTCCTGTGTCTGTCTCCCTTTAATGAATCCAGTTTGATCTTCATCTATAATGTCTGGCATAAACGTCTCGAATCTCTTTGATATTATTGATGTATACATCTTATAATCCACGTTGAGTATGGACACAGGTCTGAAACTACTACATAATTCTCTATCCTTCCCTTCCTTCGGTATCATGGTGATTACGGCTTCCTTCCATGAGGGAGGCATTTTGCCCTCTTCCATCGTGTGCCTGAATGCCGCCCCTAACATGGGCGCTAATTCTGTTCTAAATGTCTTGTAGAATTCCGATGGGAATCCGTCGCTCCCCGGAGATTTGTTGTTTTTAGCTCTACTAATTGCCTCTTCCAGTTCCCGTTCCGTAATTATTTTATTTAATTCTTCATTCTGCTCTCTCCCTATTGATGGTAACTCCAGCTTCTCCAGAAAAGTTTCTATTTCCTCTTCTCCCGCTGCCTTTGGCTGTGTGTATAGTGTCTCATAGTATTCTCTAAATGTCCTCTCTATTTCAACTGGGTCCCTCAATATTTCATTAGTCTTTGTATCCCTTATTGTGTGTATCGCGTTTAACTTCTGTTGCGTCCTGATTCTCCTAGCCAACAGTCTGGTTGCCTTTGGTCCCCCTTCATAGTACGTCTGTTTCATAAACCTCGCTTTCTTTTCCGTCAATAATTCCCTATTTATCCTGGCCCTTACTTCTTTGATTTCTCAGAGCGTTTCCTGTTCTTTCGATATCTGGTGTCTCCCCTCTAGATCCTTCAGCTTCCCTATCAGATTGTGATATGTCTTCGTTCTGGCCTTCTTCAGCAGTGCTGTTTTCTCCATCAATTTCCCCCTTATCACCACCTTCAGTGTGTCCCATAGAATGTTCGGGTCGACCTCCCCGTTGTCATTTTCCTCCTTATACCTGGCAGTTAAGGAAGTTCAGAGTATCGGGGAAGATACTCCAGTCCTTCTACTCAGGGGCGGTAGAGAGCATCCTGACCGGAAACATCACTGCCTGGTATGGAAACAGCACGGCACAGGACAAGAAGGCCCTACAGAGAGTGGTGCGCTCAGCCGAGCGTACCACGGGTATTGCACTACCTCCCCTGCAGGTTCTATACAACAAGAGGTGCAAATCCAGAGCCTGCAGAATAATGAAAGACCCCCACCACCCCAATAACAGCCTGTTTCAGCTGCTGAGGTCAGGCAGACGACTGCGAACCCCAGCTACTAGGACAGAGAGGCTTAGGCTTAGCTTCTTCCCCCAGGCCATCAGAGTCCTGAACAATGAACATTGAGTACCACAGAACACTGAACTATCCACACATAAGCACACATGAGCACACACACGACACGCACGCTGTGCACGCTCACACACTAGCAGCCACTTTAACACTTTAACATGAGCGGGCACACACTCATGCGCACACACTCACACTTATTGCCAAAAGGAAAGGCCACTTTAAATCAGTTTTAGCAACAGTAACAGTGTATTGCACTACCAAAGCTACCTAGCATGTCCTATATGCTCTGTAAATAACTATGTACAGATACCGATTTTGATGTTACCTGTTACCTGTTACCTGTTATTGCACAATGTTTTTGTATTGGATTCTATTATATGTTGTACCCACTGTATTGCACATCGTTGCGGGCAAGACCACCCGCATTTCATTGTATACTCGTATGCCGTGACAAATAAAACTCTTGACTTGACTTGACTTGACTATCTCTTCCTTAATCTGACTCACCACCCCCTTGTTATTTAATATTCCCACATTCAGTCTCCAGATCGTGTTCCTCCGTCTCCCCTCAAGATCTACTGTCAGATATATGGCACTGTGATCCGATATGTCCACTACTCCTATTCTGCTCTCCCGCACCCTGTAACTGTCCCCCGTCGTCATCAAAAAATAGTCTATTCTCGCATATGTCATGTGTGGGTGTGAGTAATGTGTGTATTCCCTGTCCAGGGTGTGCAACCCCCTCCAAACATCTGTAATTCCCATTTCCGTCATTTGTATATTCATATACCTGCTGATTTGCGGCCTTCCTTTTCTAGTACTCGTGGTGTCCAAGTCGTGATTCAATACCACATTAAAATCTCCCGCGCATATCAATATCCCTTCTAGTTCCATCGCTATCATATCAAAAATGGTCTCATATAAATACCTCTCACTCTCTGGGGGTGCATAAACATTCACTAACGTAACCATTTGACCCTCCATTTTCCCCTTCACCAGAACAAATCTCCCCTCCTTGTCTCTTACTTCTTTGATCAATTCAAATTTTACTGTGTTCGTGATTAACGTGGCTACTCCTCTCCTCAGGGTCCGTTTTAAAGGAACTATAGTATGCATTCTCATATCCAAATCTTTTCAGTTTCTCACTTTGCCCCTCTTTATCGGATTATTCATTCCATTAACGTTTAACGACATCATTTTTATACCTTTAACCTTTGTCATCTTTCTTCTTTGTTCGTCTGTCAGTCCCCCCCATGTCACACATATTTTTACCTCCGGTCGTGGCCTCCGCTCTCTTTACCGAATACATATAATGATTAACATAAATAAAAAACATAAACTCTACATAAAGTGCTACCAAGGCGTTCGGGGGGTCCCTGTGTCCCCCCCTGTCCCCTGCTGGTGGGTGAGGAGTAACTGCTCTCCTAGTGAGAGGCCTCCTCCTGACGGCATGGGGGTCTGAAACCTTTACCCCCAACCGCTCGTCATAATCGTCCAGCATTCTTGCTGTTTTTAGTGCTGTCGAGCTCCTGGTCAAAAGCGCTCTGTGTGTCCGTCTTTCTGTCCAAAGATCCCCATTTCCTAGGTCTCTCTTAATGTGGTTCACATGTTCCATTGCCCCTCCATCCTCCCAAACAAGCGTGTGGTGTCCTCTGTGTACCCCTCTGCCTATCTTTTTATTTCTCCCCCCCCCCTCTATTTTCTATGTGGTGCTTATTTATCCCCTTAATTACTTCCATCTGTGTTACTCGCAGCGTGTGCCTATGTATTTGTTTCAATATGCTTTGTGTTCCGTCTATTATTCTGGACATGTCTGTTCGACCCTGTTGTTTCCCACTGCGAGTGTGTGATTCTGCTGTGGTATCCCCCCCAGGCCTTCGCTGGAACGACGGCTCCCTCCACTGGCCAATGTCTGTTTACCTTCATTTCACATGTCCTCGTCTAAATATATTCCCATTTATTTCCTTCATCAGCTTTTTTTACTGTGTGTTCTTGCATATGTTACGTCTGTTCCTATACCTTGTCTCTACCTGGGAGTGTGTGTTCATGTATATGTTACGTCAGTTCCTATATTTTGTCACTATTTGGGCCGTTTATTCTATCCCTTGTGCGTGTACTCATCCCGTTCGTCTCCTCTCGCCTCCTCTCCTCTCCGTCTCCGTCTCTGGCCTCCTCGTCTGTCTCCGCCTTCGGTCCGTCACGTCTCACCTCGGCCCTCTTCTCTCTCCTCTCTCCTCTCCAGGGCTCCGGTCTCCTACTCTGGTCCACCCGCGTGCTTTCTCCAGTCTCTGCTGCAGGCTCAGCGTCTGTTCCTCCTGTCTCCTTCCATATCCGTCCTCCGCCGTCTGCATCCCCTGCCGCCTCATCTCCTTCGCCGCCTCCCGCGCCGTCGCGTATGTCACAGTCCCTTCCTTCCAGTGGATCCGTAGCGAGGTCATGGGTGATTGGAATTTCATTCCGTTTTCCTTCCGAATTCTCTTCAGTCCCGCGTAAGACCTGCGTGTTATTGCCACCGCTGTCGAGTAATCGTGGTCAAACGACAGCCTTTTCCCCTCGATTTCTATCTTCTTGGTCCACGCGGTTCTAAGTATCAATTCCTTAACCTCGAATCTCAGAAAGTTAATAATCACCGCCCTCGGGGGTCTGTCCGGTTGTGGTCTCGGAGCCAGCGCCCTGTGGGCCCTCTGTATCTCCATTTTTTCCAGTCCGTCTCCTTCAATTCTTCTTTGATAAGCTTTTCCACATATAGGGTCATCGATTCCCCTTCGACCCCTTCTTTCAATCCCCATAGTCTGATGTTATTTCTCCGTGACCTCCCCTCCATGTCCGACATCTTTGTCTCCATCTTTTCTTGTTGTTGAATCGCTCTTGTTAATACCTCGTGTATCTCTGTGCTCCATTTTTCAGTTTGTGCCACTCTTGTCTGTAGCTCGGCTACTCCCCTACCCTGTTCCGCCATCTTATCATCCACCATTTTGAGTTCTTTATTTATTTCGCCTCTGAAATCTTCCTGTTCCTTCCTCAATTCCTCCCGTAGTTTCTCAATATCTCTCCTTATCGTGTCCGTGTTCGATTGTATGGTCGCCAATATTCCGGCCTGCATCGTGTCCGCGTTCATTTGTATGGTCGCCAATATTCCTGCCTGCATGGCTACGGCCCATCCTGGCATTTCCGTGTCTGTCTCGGCC
Organism: Notolepis coatsorum; assembly: GCF_963971535.1. Taxonomy (NCBI): domain Eukaryota; kingdom Metazoa; phylum Chordata; class Actinopteri; order Aulopiformes; family Paralepididae; genus Notolepis; species Notolepis coatsorum. Next base: position 103,907,731 of record NC_140175.1, read on the forward strand.
GGTCTTCCCCCCTCTTCCGCCTGCTTTTCTTCGGCCTCGTTTCGGGGATTCTGTTCCATCAAACTCTCCTCTTCTCGTGAGTCCTCCATTTCTATTTCTTTCACAATTGTTATTTCTTCCTTACTTCTCGTTTGCATCTTTATTTTTAAACTCTTTTCGGGTCTTTATTTATCTGTTTTTTGCTCTTTTGACCAGGAGCTCCACGTGTGTTACCCGTCTGCTCTCATACCGGAAGTCAAAAGTTTCTACTTTTAAATGTTTTTGTGTTCTTGATTTATCGTGATGTTTCTTCTTGACTTGTTTAAATAAAGACGTGTCCGGCCCATGGGGACATTAACGTGTGTTGTCGGGCTTTACAAATACATTTGATTTGATTTGATTTGATACTTTTAAGTACTAAAAAGTCAAAGGAAAAAACTTTATTTTATTCCGGGGCAATGAAATGTTCCGTTTCGTCCTCTTCATCACTCGTACTATATCGTTTGTGGCCATCTTCTGTAGCTCGTCACTCTGACTGTCTATTCTCCTGATAGCAGGTGTTTAATCAAAGATCCCCGCTTTCTAGTCTTGCACAAGGACCAATCAGCATGGGTATGGGCGGGTTCATTTTCCATTGATGGGGATTTGATTGGCTGTTTTTAAAAAAAAGTGCGGCCGCAGGATTAATAACGTTAACGTGTGTGTGTGTGTGTGTGTGTGTGTGTGTGTGTGTGTGTGTGTGTGTGTGTGTGTGTGTGTGTGTGTGTGTGTGTGTGTGTGTGTGTGTGTGTGTGTGTGTGTGTGTGTGTGTGTGTGTGTGTGTGTGCGTGCGTGCGTGCGTGCGTGCGTGCGTGCGTGCGTGCGTGCGTGCGCGCGTGTGTGTGTGTGTGTGTGTGTGGCATAGGCATAGTTTTAGGGGGGGTGCAGGGGACATGTCCCCCTCAATATTGAGAAGAGGCAAATGTGTCCCCCTCAGAAAATACAGCTACACTGTAAACCCGCATGTTCAAAATAATCAATTAGTTTGAGTAGGGTATACTCAATATTCTATGAAAGTTCTACTAACTTGAATGTCTTGAGTTCGTGTGACGTGTTCTTATGTTTTGAGTAAATAAAACTCATAGTTTTTGATTGACTTGGAACTATTCACTTATTAAGTAAGTATAATGTAAAAGCATAACTTAAGTACAACTTAAGATAATTAAGTAGATACAGACGCATTATGTTTTGAGTAAATAAAACTCATAGTTTTTGATTGACTTGGAATTATTCACTTATTAAGTAAGTATAATGTAAAAGCATAACTTAAGTACAACTTAAGATAATTAAGTAGATACAGACTGTAAACCGCATTATGTTTTGAGTAAATAAAACTCATAGTTTTTGATTGACTTGGAACTATTCACTTATTAAGTAAGTATAATGTAAAAGCATAACTTAAGTACAACTTAAGATAATTAAGTAGATACAGACTGAAAACCGCATTATGTTTTGAGTAAATAAAACTCATAGTTTTTGATTGACTTGGAATTATTCACTTATTAAGGAAGTATAATGTAAAAGCATAACTTAAGTACAACTTAAGATAATTAAGTAGATACAGACTGTAAACCGCATTATGTTTTGAGTAAATAAAACTCATCGTTTTTGATTGACTTGGAACTATTCACTTATTAAGTAAGTATAATGTAAAAGCATAACTTAAGTACAACTTAAGATAGTTAAGTAGATACAGAGTGTAAACCGCATTATGTTTTGAGTAAATAAAACTCATCTTTTTTGATTGACTTGGAACTATTCACTTATTAAGTAAGTATAATGTAAAAGCATAACTTAAGTACAACTTAAGATAATTAAGTAGATACAGACTGTAAACCGCATTATGTTTTGAGTAAATAAAACTCATAGTTTTTGATTGACTTGGAATTATTCACTTATTAAGTAAGTATAATGTAAAAGCATAACTTAAGTACAACTTAAGATAATTAAGTAGATACAGACTGTAAACCGCATTATGTTTTGAGTAAATAAAACTCATAGTTTTTGATTGACTTGGAACTATTCACTTATTAAGTAAGTATAATGTAAAAGCATAAATTAAGTACAACTTAAGATAATTAAGTAGATACAGACTGTAAACCGCATTATGTTTTGAGTAAATAAAACTCATCGTTTTTGATTGACTTGGAATTGTTCACTTATTAAGTAAGTATAATGTAAAAGCATAACTTAAGTACAACTTAAGATAATTAAGTAGATACAGACTGTAAACCGCATTATGTTTTGAGTAAATAAAACTCATAGTTTTTGATTGACTTGGAACTATTCACTTATTAAGTAAGTATAATGTAAAAGCATAAATTAAGTACAACTTAAGATAATTAAGTAGATACAGACTGTAAACCGCATTATGTTTTGAGTAAATAAAACTCATCATTTTTTATTGACTTGGAACTATTCACTTATTAAGTAAGTATAATGTAAAAGCATAACTTAAGTACAACTTTATTAACAGATTGCAGAATGGGTATAGATGTGTGATAGGTGTGATATGTGTGAGATGTGTGATAGGTGTGATAGGTGGGATTGGTGTGAGAGGTGTGAGAGGTGTGATAGGTGTGATAGGTGTGATAGGTGTGAGAGGTGTGAGAGGTGTGATAGGTGTGAGAGGTGTGATAGGTGTGATAGGTGTGAGAGGTGTGATAGGTGTGATAGGTGTGAGAGGTGTGAGAGGTGTGATAAGTGTGAGAGGTGTGATAGGTGTGAGAGGTGTGATAGGTGTGATAGGTGTGAGAGGTGTGATAGGTGTGATAGGTGTGAGAGGTGTGAGAGGTGTGATAGGTGTGAGAGGTGTGATAGGTGTGATAGGTGTGAGAGGTGTGAGAGGTGTGATAGGTGTGAGAGGTGTGATAGGTGTGAGAGGTGTGATAGGTGTGAGAGGTGTGATAGGTGGGATCGGTGTGAGAGGTGTGAGAGGTGTGATAGGTGTGAGAGGTGTGATAGGTGTGAGAGGTGTGAGAGGTGTGATAGGTGTGAGAGGTGTGAGAGGTGTGATAGGTGTGAGAGGTGTGATAGGTGTGAGAGGTGTGAGAGGTGTGATAGGTGTGAGAGGTGTGATATGTGTGATAGGTGGGATCGGTGTGAGAGGTGTGAGAGGTGTGATAGGTGTGAGAGGTGTGATAGGTGTGAGAGGTGTGATAGGTGTGATAGGTGTGAGAGGTGTGATAGGTGTGAGAGGTGTGAGAGGTGTGATAGGTGTGATAGGTGTGAGAGGTGTGATAGGTGTGATAGGTGTGAGAGGTGTGAGAGGTGTGATAGGTGTGATAGGTGTGATAGGTGTGAGAGGTGTGAGAGGTGTGATAGGTGTGAGAGGTGTGAGAGGTGTGATAGGTGTGAGAGGTGTGATAGGTGTGAGAGGTGTGATAGGTGTGAGAGGTGTGATAGGTGTGATATGTGTGATAGGTGGGATCGGTGTGAGAGGTGTGAGAGGTGTGATAGGTGTGAGAGGTGTGATAGGTGTGATAGGTGTGAGAGGTGTGAGAGGTGTGATAGGTGTGAGAGGTGTGAGAGGTGTGATAGGTGTGAGAGGTGTGATAGGTGTGAGAGGTGTGATATGTGTGATAGGTGGGATCGGTGTGAGAGGTGTGAGAGGTGTGATAGGTGTGAGAGGTGTGATAGGTGTGAGAGGTGTGATAGGTGTGATAGGTGTGAGAGGTGTGATAGGTGTGATAGGTGTGATAGGTGTGAGAGGTGTGATAGGTGTGATAGGTGGGATCGGTGTGAGAGGTGTGATAGGTGTGAGAGGTGTGAGAGGTGTGATAGGTGTGAGAGGTGTGAGAGGTGTGAGAGATGTGATAGGTGTGATAGGTGTGAGAGGTGTGATAGGTGTGAGAGGTGTGATAGGTGTGATAGGTGTGAGAGGTGTGATAGGTGTGATAGGTGTGAGAGGTGTGATAGGTGTGATAGGTGGGATCGGTGTGAGAGGTGTGAGAGGTGTGAGAGGTGTGAGAGGTGTGATAGGTGTGAGAGGTGTGATAGGTGTGAGAGATGTGATAGGTGTGATAGGTGTGAGAGGTGTGAGAGGTGTGATAGGTGTGAGAGGTGTGATAGGTGTGAGAGGTGTGAGAGGTGTGATAGGTGTGATAGGTTGGTATCTATGACCTGTGCCTGTATGCTAGCATGACATGGTTGGTATCTATGACCTGTGCCTGTATAGCATGACACTGTTGGTATCTATGACCTGTGCCTGTATAGCATGACACTGTTGGTATCTATGACCTGTGCCTGTATAGCATGACACTGTTGGTATCTATGACCTGTGCCTGTATAGCATGACACTGTTGGTATCTATGACCTGTGCCTGTATAGCATGACACTGTTGGTATCTATGACCTGTGCCTGTATAGCATGACACTGTTGGTATCTATGACCTGTGCCTGTATGCTAGCATGACACTGTTGGTATCTATGACCTGTGCCTGTATGCTAGCATGACACTGTTGGTATCTATGACCTGTGCCTGTATGCTAGCATGACACTGTTGGTATCTATGACCTGTGCCTGTATGCTAGCATGACACTGTTGGTATCTATGACCTGTGCCTGTATGCTAGCATGACACTGTTGGTATCTATGACCTGTGCCTGTATGCTAGCATGACACTGTTGGTATCTATGACCTGTGCCTGTATAGCATGACACTGTTGGTATCTATGACCTGTGCCTGTATGCTAGCATGACACTGTTGGTATCTATGACCTGTGCCTGTATGCTAGCATGACACTGTTGGATCTATGACCTGTGCCTGTATGCTAGCATGACACTGTTGGTATCTATGACCTGTGCCTGTATAGCATGACACTGTTGGTATCTATGACCTGTGCTTGTATGCTAGCATGACACTGTTGGTATCTATGACCTGTGCCTGTATGCTAGCATGACACTGTTGGTATCTATGACCTGTGCCTGTATGCTAGCATGACACTGTTGGTATCTATGACCTGTGCCTGTATAGCATGACACTGTTGATCTATGACCTGTGCCTGTATAGCATGACACTGTTGGTATCTATGACCTGTGCCTGTATACTAGCATGACACGGTTGACCAGTATCTATGACCTGTGCCTGTATGCTAGCATGACACTGTTGGTATCTATGACCTGTGCCTGTATGCTAGCATGACACGGTTGACCAGTATCTATGACCTGTGCCTGTATGCTAGCATGACACAGAGAGAGAGAGAGAGAGAGAGAGAGAGAGAGAGAGAGAGAGAGAGAGAGAGAGAGAGAGAGAGAGAGAGACAGAGAGAGAGAGAGAGAGAGACAGACAGAGACAGAGACAGAGACAGAGAGAAAGTGAGAGAGATGTTAATAAAGTTTTCAATCAATCAATCAATCAATCAATCCGGGCCTGTGACATCACTGTACCCATTCTGCAATCTGTTAATAAAGTTTTCAATCAATCAATCAATCAATCCGGGCCTGTCACGGTCACTGTACCCATGATTTCAATAAAGGAATATCTTATCTTATCTTATAAAAAATATATTTTCCACAAATTTCTATGTTTCAACATTACTGTCTGATGCAGTAACATTATGTCTGCATGAAAACATGCAACCTGCATGTTTCCCAGATAGCAAAAGACATTAATTAAATGTTGGATTTTGGTCAGATTGGTTATTTTTGGTTGAGGTTGAAAAAGCTATGTTGATTCAATATTTAATTACAGATACCATTTCAATATTTGAAAAACTGTCGTTGAATCAATTTAGTATATATTCCCCCTCCCCTCCTCCCCTCCTCCCCCTCCCCTCCCCTTCGAGAGGGTAGTCCTAAGCAACTCGCGAGACCTAGAAGATCTCACAGGACTTGAGGTATTCAAACGTAACTTGGCGTTGGCGCGATGTTGTCTTCACTACTGGCTTGACAAATAGTCTGAGCCAAACTCCTTGGTAAGTCATTGACAATATAATGTATTATGCCATTCACATACCATAATCTTGCTGTCATCGTTTGACTACATGCTACTTTGTGAATTATTACCGTGGTGGAAACTAGTAGCCTACAGTGCAGAACGAAGCCTTTTAGCATTGTTAGCATTATTAGCTAGCATGCTAGATAGTATACTATAACTGGTAAGTGAGTTCTTATGGGAATAGTATGATCCCGTTCAGATACCATCACCGGGCTGTTATCGTTTGACTAAATGTTATCTCTGTGCCGTGGCAAATAGTTTGGAGCTTGTTTTAGCAAATAGTATTGCATTTTATTACAGTAGCTAGCATGCTACTAACGTTAGCTAGCTAGCATGCTAGCTAACGTTAGTCTGCCATTTTGTTTCGTGATTAAAATGTACGTTTTTAATAGTTACATAAGCATTGTTGTAACTAGTGACCTGTTCCACCCCAGGTGAAAATCTGCATAAAATGTATACCTAGGTAAATGGAATATTGCTCCACTTCTACAAGGGCTATTTGCATATTCTTGGTATCTAGGAACATCTATGGACCTCAATGAATGTATTCTCAGTGTCAGAAATATTGTGTCTATTACTAGGCTTGCTTAAATTGTGATGAAACAAAGGAAAATATGAATTATGATTTTTCTTTTCATCTTTGACAGTGAATAAAACCATGATAATAATGACCAAACTTAAAAAACTGCCACTGAGCTCATTCAGTACCCTCTTGAGATCATGTGTACAAAAGATCTAAGGAAATTGATAAAGGGAAGATGATCAAACTGAAGGTTCTGTATATACAGTACTGAATTCTCCCATCCGGACCAATGCAATTTGAAATATTATTATAGAATATAGAATATATGCTTATACATTACCTTATTATAGCCAATTAGCACATTTATATATATATATACATATAGTATATTTCAAATGGCCGAGTTCAATTTGGATATAGTATCACCAGGCGTGCATAATAACAGATACTGATATTTACTGTAATCGACTGTACTATTTTATTTCCCCCACAGTGTAACCATTTTGAAACTAATTTCAGATCTAATTCTTCCTACATGGTAACAATAGTGTGGAGAAACTGACTGCGTTTCAATATTTGTCAAAAACGTTACCTTTTGTAGCTTATTATCGCGAATCATAACAATTATTGATATGATTCATTCAGAACGCTGAACTTTGAACCACCATAGTATGTGACAGGAAGTGTAGATCGGAGAAATTTCAACGCAGGCCGATAGCTAGCGATCTCCTCTACAAAATGGCCGCAAGTAAACTACAATTCCGATGGTTCAACATTTCCATTTCCGGTTCCGGGTCAGAATAGACGATCGCAAATAGAAAACTTAAAATGATATAAGTACACTTTTAACCTATTGCTAAACTATTGCCAACCTAACGTTTTACATTCTACATGTATTTGTGACATAGTAGTGATGTTTATACTTGAAAACGGTTGATTTTAAAATCACAAATTATTTTCATCTTCATAAAAATATGCCTATATGATAATAAGGTCAAAAGGGGTCGGTACCGACCCCGTCGAGTGGAACAGGTCAAATACTTTATTATAGTTCAATTGTGTTAAACTTGGGACACAGCCATGGCTCTATATTTTATTTCGTTTTGTATGTGAGGCATTTTAGCTTGAAGTTGTTGTGTTGCATTGTGGGTCTTCAGCACAAAGGAATCCCTTGCTGAGGGTAAGATGGTTTTCTGTCTGCTCAGACTCAGAATACTTAATTAACATGATCTGTGCTTCATAAAAAACAGATATTGTTTATCTGGTTTTGGTTATTTTGCACAGTAAATACTTATTCAGGCCTACCTGCAATTCAGAATTTAATCCAGCAGGGCGGCAGTGAATAGTTATTTTATTAATCGATTATTGTGTCTTTATTCACTCGTTGTGTAATTGACCAGTTTATATTCTGTATAAGTTCATATTCTGTATATGTTAATAATGACGCTTTCTGTGTTGTGTTTATGACTACTCCTTAGGTCCTTGAGCTGCTGTCTGTCGACCGGACCACATCTGTCCACTGTCCATCTACCTGCAGTCTGGTCACAACGATACAGTCCTACTCTCAGCATACAAGATCGATGGTCTGCTGCTGCTGCTGCTGACTCCCAAGCGATTCATTCAAGTTTCCATAGCACAATGGCAGCTGCCTCCCCACAACCCATGATCCTTCGTGTTGTTGAGACAGACCGGGCTAGAAAATTAAAACTCAGTTCACGACCCGCCTCTGTTGATGCACTGATCAAGATTATAAAAGAACAGTTGGAAATAGACCTTGACTTCAGTTTGCTGTATGAAGATCCAGACTTTGATGGGAAACTTACTTCCCTTGATGACATTATGGAATTGCCACAAAAAGCTGTTGTGCACATTTCACTTTCGCTCGACTCCAGCTCTCTCGCATCTACTGATATACTTTCAGATATGTCATCTCCAGAACGTTGATATACTTTCAGATAGGTCATCTCCAGAACGTCTAAGCAGATGGCCTCCAGGTCCTTTTCCAGTTCCTACATTTGCATTCGATGTTGAGCTGAAACTTAGAGACGGAAACAACGAATTTGAGAAGAACAAGAGACACCTTAAGTTGACAAGAGACCTAAAGCACGACATCTTAGAAAAGCTTGCATCTACAATGTATGCTTTCAAGGCCTATCCAAGTGATAAAGAGATAGCAGTGGCTTCTGCGGCTCTTGTCGCCAAACATCCCTGCTTGAAGGAAGCAGGATCTGAGACCGGCTGCAATGGATGGAAGAACAGCATCAAATTCAAGATGGGCAATTTCAGGAACAAGCTGAGACGGGCAGGATGTGAGGAGGTCACTGTAAATGCTGGAAAAAGAGGTAGAAGCAATCCTGATGGCGAACTTTCACATTCCAACATTAAAAGACCCAAGCGAGCAGAAGTAAACTTCCTACCCAACTATCCCCAAGGAGAGGATTCCTTGAGGCTTGAGCAGTTGAGGCAGACAATTGCTGAAGAAGTCAAGAAGACTGAGAAGAACCTGCCCCTCATTAGAAAGCTGATGCAGACCACATTTGCCCTGCGCCGACAGACCATAGTGAAGTCCAGCCCACCAGTGAAAGAGCTCATGGACCTCTGGCCTGCTCTCAAAATGGAGTCTGAGGTAATATAGATCAGCTCTCTTTCCTGTGTTAACATTTGGCACATTCTGTGTGTTTTAAAGTGAAACTTGTGATTCTTAAGCCTGGTTTATATACTCTAGCGGCGCATCTGCGTGTGTGTTCTGTGCGCCCCCGTGAGCTAGTCATCAGCGACCGATTCCGCAAAGCATGTAATGACATGGTTGACCAGAAATCCCGCCGTCATGCTCTGAAGCCCAAACCAAACAAAGTAAGAGATCCACCAAGTTGAAGTGACTAATTGATGTTGATATACTATATTGTCCTGCTGTTTTTAAATATAGGTGTATGCAGAGTTCCAGCTGATTGCCAACCAGAACCTGCCCAACACATTCTACGCTGAGCTTGACCGCCATCTTCCTCGACTGATGACGTTATTCAGACAGAAGGCGTCCAAAACTGGGAACACGGCAGATGCTTTGGCTCACATTTAAAAAAATCCACGATCAACAGGTGAATAGATTATTATACATGTCATAGGTCGAACCTCTGTAACATTGAACAGGTTCAATGATTCAAATGAGCTTTTGAATTTTACAATTAGTCCACCATTGTGTTTGCCATTTTTCTGATTGCATTAAAGATGTGAACATGTTATTTGTGGACATATCTGATTGGACTGTTTAAAATCCGCTTTGTTCAGTAAACATTTCCATATAATACAATTCTTTTTTTCTTCTTAATCTTACATCTTAATAGGAAATCCATGATGTTCACACCAGGCATACCACTGTTCTCCATGCCCTGCCTGTGTATCTGCATGAGGAAGTCTCTGGATTTTTCAAAACCTGCACAGTGAGTCCGAGTGAAAATAATTTACAGTACAACTGTATATTAAGTGAACAGTTAATCAAAATGCTAAGTATCAGTCTTCCTTCCTTCCAGGTCTCCCTTGTGAAAGAGATATTTGATCTCGACGGGACTAACCTGGTTAAATAAAAATAACCTTCTCACCAAAAAAATAGTTCTAACTAAAATATAAACAACTTACAAACACAACTCCATATACTTAGCTTTGTGCTGCACTTTGTAGAAACCATGGATTTATTTGTGATTATTATGTCTCTTTCATTCCTTCAGGACACGCCTGATGAGCCAGAGCTTCAGGGTGTTGCAGTGGCCCTCCTTACTGTCATCAGTGACCATGACACAAGTCCAGTTCACTACCAGCCTGTGACAATCTCTGATTGGTGATTCCTTCCTGGTAATGTTTGGACTAATCTATGCACTACACCTCAGCTACCCCAAGGGACTTACCAACACTTTTGAATTCATTCAGAAGATTTTACTAGGTCTAGAAGCTGGTAAACTGTTGCCCAGGTTGCAGACTCTCAAGAATGACTTGATGATGCAATAATTTTTTTTTCTTCTGATTTTTCAATGGATTTTCTCCCCGTCCCAATTAGTCGTTGTGCCAATTCCCCCCCCCCCCCCCCCCCCCCCTACCTGGTGCTGTATGCATGTTCTCCTACGAGTCGGTATAAGGGCGTCCCGAGTCGATCGCACGCTTCCCCCGAGACGTGCGCCGACAGCCAGTGACGTCTTTTCACTTGGCAGCGAGGGCTCTCATTGGTGAAGTGTAACGCGTGGGAGGGCACGCTATCTCCACCAAGTCCTGCCCCGCTTAGCAAGCGCCGAGACCTGACCTGTAGGCGTCGCTGTCCAGAACGCCAGATTCCCACCCGCCAGCTTCCCCACCCCCTAATACTGCCGAATTGTATTAGTGTGAACGGCCAGCCAAGCTGGTGACAACGCAGGGAGTTGGATTCGAACACGCAAATCCAGTGTCTCCAGCGTTGGTGACGAACGCAATCTCCGCTACGTCACCTGACCGCTCTTGCATTAAACTTTTGAAGGTATTATTTTGACATGACAAGGAAATTAATACCTCACCCCACATCCTTCTTTCAGGTGAGTTTCTATTCCTTACTGTAATCAGTGATCATGACACAAGTCCAGTTCACTACCAGCCTGTGACAATCTCTATTGTCATTGAAAGTCATAGGTTATAGGTAAATAGATGATAGTACCCAGATTTAACATGTATTAATGAAGTAATCTTTAGGCATACAAAAATATGACATAATTATTTTAATTAACCCCAAAAAAGCAGATATTGCACTCTGCTGCACGATTTCCTTAAATAATTATACAGGTAATGTACAGGCAAAGTGCAGTAACTTCAAATACAATGTTGTTTTCCCTCCAGCTTTCATAACTTAACCTAGCCATTTTGAAAATGAAATTTAATACCTGAATATATTGGAATGATGATGATCCAAATAAAATGGCTAGGTGAAGTTATGAAAGCTGGAGGGAAAACAACATTGCATTTGAAGTTACTGCACTTTGCCTGTACATTACCTGTATAATTATTTAAGGAAATCGTGCAGCAGAGTGCAGTATCTGCTTTTTTGGGGTTAATTAAAATAACTACGTCATATTTTTGTATGCCTAAAGATTACTTCATTAATACATGTTAAATCTGGGTACTATCATCTATCTACCTATAACACATTTTGGATGGCAAGTCAAAAAACTTTAAAGCCATTTTTCTCAGTTTCACTGTTTGGAAGTTACTGCGGTCTGCCTTGACAGGGCAGTATAGTTAGTGTACTGTATAGTGTTCTTAGTACAGAGTACTGTAGTGTTCTAGTTATCATTCTGCAAACATAGCCTGCTCTAAATGACGGATGGTGCCTCTAACATTCTGACTAACTCTTTCAATGAAAACACCATCTTGTTCCATGATACATCATGGAGCAAATACATGCAGCTGCATTTCCATATGTAGGTATGTGCACTATTAACAGTATTGCCAGCTGTATAGCATGTAATGTGGATTGGTATTTTGGTTCCACATTGGCAGGACCCAATATACAGCACAACGTTTGTGAATTTTACATGTGCCAAGCGGATTGACAATTTTCAGATAATCTATACATTTTATTCTGTACTGTACATAGATACACTGTGTTATCCCAACGGTCACAATAGTTGCCGTCAACATGTTTGCTCATTCTATGACCACACTATACAAATTTGAGTAATTCAGCCAGGATGTAAACGGCTCTGGTCATGTGCACTGCACATATTGAGACCCTTTATTATTTCAATATTTGCTGGAAATACATTGATACATCATTCAGTAACATTTTCAGAGCCTTATAACAAACATTATTACACTATTGTGACCAGAGGGATTAAATGTGTAATATACATTACATTGTATGTACATGTTATAACATGCATGTATTTATTTTCTATATATATTTTCTATATATATATATTTTCAATTTTAACATTGCCATAATGTTGGAGAGGGCAACACAATGTTTTTGTAAGATAAATAGATGTATACTCTTTGAATAGAAATAAATATAAAGAGTTTGAAGTTGTAACACAATGTTTTTGTAAGATAAATAGTTTCGATGAAGAACAAAACCTCCTAAATGCATACAAAAAAAGGGGAAAACTTCATATCTGCACTTTGCAAGGCACTAATTAATACCTGGTCGGTATTGTTAACATATATAGTCCAAAAACAGTGTACAGTGTTTACAGTGTTATTGTACATTGCTAACATACAGATTATATATATGTATACTCTTTGAATAGAAAAAAATAAAAGAGTTGTTTGAAGTTGATATAATGTGCTTGTGTAGTTATTTTTCTGTTAACTTATTCACATGGATTTTAAAACTGAACCTTAAGTTATAGTAACTGCAAATATTTGAGTTGATTAACTTAAAAATTTGAGTTGATTAACTTCAAAGAAATGAGGCATGGGATGGCCTCAATGTCTTTGAGTTCTGTTAACTTAATCACATGGATTTAAGGTTGAACCTTAAGTCACAGTAACTGAACATATTTGAGTTGCCTCCACTTGAGAACCTTAAGTCACAGTAACTGAACATATTTGAACTGCCTTAACTGAGAACTGTAAGTCACAGTAACTGAACATATTTGAGTTGACACCACTTGAGAACCTTAAGTCACAGTAACTGAATATATTTGCATTGCCTTAACTGAGAACTGTAAGTCACAGTAACTGAACATATTTGAGGTGACTCCACTAGAGAACCTTAAGTCACAGTAACTGAACATATTTGAACTGCCTTAACTGAGAACTGTAAGTCACAGTAACTGAACATATTTGAGTTGACACCACTTGAGAACCTTAAGTCACAGTAACTGAACATATTTGAACTGCCTTAACTGAGAACTGTAAGTCACAGTAACTGAACATATTTGAGTTGACACCACTTGAGAACCTTAAGTCACAGTAACTGAATATATTTGAATTGCCTTAACTGAGAACTGTAAGTCACAGTAACTGAACATATTTGAGTTGACACCACTTGAGAACCTTAAGTCACAGTAACTGAATATATTTGAATTGCCTTAACTGAGAACTGTAAGTCACAGTAACTGAACATATTTGAGTTGACTCCACTTGAGAACTGTAAGTCAGAGTAACTGACCATATTTGATTTGACTTAACTGAGAACCTTAAGTCACAGTAACAGACCATATTTGAGTTGCCTTAACTGAGAATTGTAAGTCTTAGCCAACTGAAAACATTTGAGTTTATCAACTTAAAAAAATTGAGGCATGGGATGGCCTAAATTTTTTTAAGTTCTGGAAACTTATTCGGGTTTACAGTGTAATATGAAAGATAACCCCCTCCCCAAAAGAGTTATATAAAAATTAAAGATGTATGATATATAAATATATATAAATATTTATATAACCAATAATTTCAGAGCCTTACTGAATTATATTCCATTATATTTGTGTCAGCGGATTAGATAGCTCCAAGAGACTGGTATCTGCAGAAACTCTGTTTAACCGGTCTGAATAAACCCCAACAGTAAGGCAAAGAAGTTTCACATCAATGGAAAATTAACCCGCCCATGGGCCATAACCATGCTGATTGGTCCTTGTGCAAGACTAGAAGGCGGGGATCTTTGATTAAACACCTGCTATCAGAAGCTACAGAAGATGGCCACAAACGATAGAGTGATGAAGAGGACGAAACGGTCGGCGTGGACGGACAAGACAAGCACCCAAGGCCCTATCTCCATGAAAAGTTTTTACTTTAACTTTTTAGTACTTAAGTACATTTAAAAGTAGACACTTTTTTACTTTTACTCAAGTGTGTTTTTAGCCAGATACTCTGACTTTTACTTGAGTACGATTTTGAGACGTTACCCATACTTTCACTTAATAATTTCTGGGTACTTTTTACACCCCTGGTTGTACATATTCTGTTGTACTGTTGCTTCATCAAATAAGCTTCCTCTACTTTTACTGGTTTAAGTAAATTTCCCACAGCTGGTGACATTAGTAGCCTGGTAGAGTCACGTCTCGGTTCCTCCATGTCTCTGATAGAGAAACCAACCACCATCACTGACTACTTCCTCCACCAGCTCTGGTAAAATAAGCAGCATAAACTCTACAAAATTAGTGAGGGAGTGAGATGTAAAATTGCTTATACCGGTGAAAGTATTTTATAATTTGTTATTTGAGCAGATTTAAGATATAAGATTTTCCTTTATTGATTCAGGTGTCATAGCAGCACGGGGGGGGGTTACAGGTATGTGCAGTATGGGCAGGGTAGTAGAAAGACAATAAATATAGGTAATACAAAATACAAATATAGATAATACAAAAATATTATTAAACAGTAGACAAAAAGGTGCAAATGAGGGTCTGTATACCCTATTGGTCATAATATTCACTGCGCTAGAGTCCGTGTAGGGTTTAGTGGTAAAGAGTGATAGATTTCTAACAGTTCTCAGCAATTATACCCTGCCCATACCTGTACCTCCCCTCCCCCCTCCCCCATGCTGCTATAATGCCTGAATTTCCCCCCAAGGGGATCAATAAAATATCTTATGTGTAGGAGAATGGAGTGCTATGTGCGCTCTCCTCACATGACCCACGTGACATCATGACGGCAGCTTTATGAACGTCCCTCCATCGCTAACTACAGTAGGCAGAACAGTGAGCTGGCATCACGATGATAACCAGTCACTTCCATTGTTTACAATAGCAAGCCCACTGAGTCACTCTGAGGAAGGGGCTGTAATTGAGAGAAGATATTCTAACTCAAGGACCTCCTACTCTGTGACTCAGCGACGGCACCCCTCCTATGGGACCGGCTCTGACCGGCTCTGACCGGCTCTGTCTGGAGTGAGATTACATTTAGATTTACATTTTGTCATTTAGCTGACGCTTTTATCCAAAGCAACTCACAAGTTTTGTATAACAAGAAAGGGTACAACTCTATCAGCTGAGTAACAATGTTCATCAAAGTGTTGAGTGATAATAGTGTAGGTTAGTATATTAGGACAAGTGCATGACAGAGATAATTGTAATTGGTCCGTATGACACATGCCACAAGGCTTGCCCGTTTTCATCCATCTTAAATCCATGTGTGTCAACGCATAAGATAGTGTAGTAGTAGTAGTAGTAGTAGTAGTAGTAGTAGTAGTAGTAGTAGTAGTAGTAGTAGTAGTAGTAGTTTTATTATTAGTGTATATAGATACTGGACTGTATAGGACTGTGAAGCTATGCATCCCCCCACCCTTGGTTTTCTTAAAAACCAAAAGTGAATTACTCATTCTTAAATGTATATCAGCATTGTTCCACAAGTTAACCCCAACAATAGAAATACATCTCCTTTTAATCCCTTTCTTAGCTTTTTGAACAGCAAATTAAAAGAAAATCTCTCAAATCATATTTTCTTTCACGTATTAAGATAAGCTATTTCTTTATTGATCCCCTTGGGGAAATTCAGGCATCGTAGCAGCATGGGGGAGGGGGGGGTACAGGTATGGGCAGGGTAATAGTAGAAGACATAATACAGGCAATAAAATTATAGCAGTAGGAAAGTAAATATAGGCAGTGTAAACAATATAATAACTCTGAATATACGCATAATGAGCAAGTAGGCAGTGTGATCAAGGTGCAGATGAGGGTCTGTACGCCCTGTCATCGTAGATGGTCTGGAGTCCCTTCAGGATGTGCTATTTGCAAGGAATTTGTTCAGGACACCATTTTCAATATAATTAAGACTTATATTGAACATGAAGACAACTATGCTGACATGGGTATACAGGTCGACTGCTACAGTATGTTGATATGTGAATATTGTAGGATATGTACTGTATGTTTGTATTGTGACAAATCTGGTGGGGACCAGACTTGCCACGGTTCAAATACAAACAAATTCAAAAGGTCCACACAAGAGCAATATCAATCAATACAAATATGTATTGAATTAAGGCAAAAATCTAGTTTGATAAGCAAGAGAATGGTCATATACAGTCCGATGGTCAAAAACAGAAAACAGGCTCGCAGACAGAAAAAGGGATTGTTCAATTACACAGGGTAGTCGTCCGGTCCAGGGTCAGTACACAAGGGGGTTTCTCAGCCAGTCCAGGGTCCAGTACACAAAGAACACCTACTCGCTTTCTCCTCACCTCTCACTACCTCTCACCGTCACAACTCTGAATGCTCAATCTCTCTCTCTCAATAACACAACTCCTCAACACGCTCCACCTACTCCTCTCTATCCTCATGTTAATGTATTCTGTGGGACTGGGTGCGTTTATACTTCCCACAAGCAAGTTGTCCTTTTGCGCGATCTGATTGGCCACTGACGTTTCTGGTCATGTGACATGTGCGCCCAATCGTGTGACGACAAGTTCTTTGGATGGTTAAGCTTAGGCGCTCTTTCGAAGTTGGTTAAGGTTAGAGTTTGTCTTAGAGCATGGCGATAGAACGCCAGCCCTGATTCCAAACTCTAACCTTAACCAACTTCGAAAGAGTCGCCTAAGCTTAACCAGTGATAAACTAGGCGTTAGGTCGTTTGCAGGCTGTTCGACGCGGAAATGGGCTAAGACACTGCTCGTCATGCGATTGGGCGCACATGTCACATGACCAGAAACGTGCGTGGCCAATCAGAGCGCAAAACGGGAACGCGGAAGGACAACTTGCTTGTGGGAAGTATAGACGCGGACTGGGTGTGTGCGCGTGAGATGTGTGTCAACTAATTATGCGCAGGTGTATTCTATCAGTACTAATCAGCTAGTGTGTGTGTCGGGAGTGTGTGCATGTGAGATGTGTGTGACTAATGCTGCGCAGGTGTATTCTATCAGTACTAATCAGCTACCTAATTGACTCTACTCGTCCTGTAGCATAAATATCCCCCATCCTTCACATATCCATGGGAGGGGGGAGGAGATCTGTCACAGTATGTACAGTATATGTATATACTGTAGGGTGATTGCACACATTGTATTCAAGTTTCTGCTCACATATTGTTTGTATATTGTATATTTAGTTGTATATGTTGCATATTGTTCCAGAGAGTAGCCAGAAACACGCCAATATTATGGGAAATATGCGCTTAACGTCTTCTCCATAGTCAGCCAAGAAGATAGATACCCGTTTCCTCTCTGTGAGTTCAGTAGAAAGCTATCCGGCTGCAGACTAGCCTAGCTTAGCCTTTTAGCTAGCCGAGTTTTAAGCTAGGCTAGTGGTCCGTAACCACTTCCATTAATTTGTGCATCATTTGCATTTCCCATAATGCTGGCATGTTCCTTTAACCCTTTCACTACCACACTACCAAAGGGTTAATCCTTTCACTGCTACGATACAGAAGGTTAACCTTTTCACTGCCACACGACAAAGGGTTAATCCTTTCACTGCAACAATACAGAAGGTTAACCCTGTCACTGCCACACAACAAAGGGTTAACCGTCTGTAGTGTGGTAGTGAAAGGTTAACCTTCTGTAGTGTGGTAGTGAACGGGTTAATGCATATGATAGTAAACAACTGAATGAACATGTGCTGTTATTCATGTATTTAAAACAGTCACTAGCTCTGCTGTCCCAAACTGCACTCGCGGATATGATGGAAATGGCTCATATATTTTTCTTTTCTTAAGAGAGCAGAGTCGACTGTGGCCGTAGCACACACAGAAAGAAGGAAAGAAAGGACATCACACAACAACACACAACACAACAACATACTGAACAATGAAGATATTTCAGAGTGCATTCCAAATATCAGCCAGGGAACCAACAAACACACACACACACACACACACACACACACACACACACACACACACACACACACACACACACACACACACACACACACACACACACACACACACACACACACACCTACACACCTACACACCTACACACCTACACACACACACACACACACACACACACACACACACACACACACACACACACACACACACACACACACACACACAAACTCACAACAAGGCCTTCTGCTCCACTCAGGTGCCAAACACACAAGGCAGGTGACATTTGACTGGGGATAATAAACCGAGGTAAGGTGGAAAAAGGAGTAAAATGGATTCTCCCTGTGGGTCAGAGAACAATGGGGGTCAAGGGAAGTGATAAGAGACAGGACATCCTAGCGCTGCTCCATCCTCTCTCAGCGACCTCGCCAACACGTCACCTGCCACCCGCATCAATCTCCAGCCTAGACTCAGGGAAAAACAAGCAATAAAAATCTGTGCCAAAAGAAGAAGAAAAAAGAGCAGACGTTACTGTAAGCCAAGAGGAGCAATTCAATACAGGAACCTTTCACGGCAGACATGTTGACTTGTCATCGATGGCTAAACCATAGATGTAGAGTAATGAACAGATAGATGGGATCAAAGGAGCTGCACTCTCTAATAATTAGTTACACATGCTTGACAAATGTCTCTATGCAACACTAACCCGTCCATTCTACATGCATTGCACACACACGCACTTTAAACATTCACCTTTAACATTCACTTTAGACACTTTAACATTACACCATATTTTATATATTTATTATTGCTAAAATGATTTGCACTACCTCTATTATACAATAGCACAATTGCAGGAGGGTCATACAGAACCAAGCATTTCACTATAATGTACATGTACCTTATATGTGACAAATAAAACAAAACTTGAACTTGAACTCAGACTTGTTGTTTTTTCTAATCTAATACACTTTTGAAAGAAATAGAATCAACGCTGTGCTTCTTTGTAAGGTAAGGATCTTATAACTAAAGGACTTCCTACTCTATGACTCAACAACAGCTGGATCAGGCCGGAGTGTTCCCTCTTACGTGAGCGGCTCGGACCGGGTCACCGGAGTGAGATCATTGTAATAGGCCCGTATGACACATGCCACAGGGCTTGCCCATTTTCACCCATCTTTGCAAACAAAGGCCCGGTGTGTCACCAGCGCCCAGGCCCAGCTTCATCCTTGGGCATAGATATCCCATAGTCCCTTTAATAGAGTAAAGGATCTGCTATTTGCACACAGAAATATTTTCAATTTAATGGTCATATTCATTTTCAATATAACAAGATTTGATGTGTTCATCATGTAATGAACAGGTAGTTAGAATCAAAGCTGCGCTCTATAATGATTAGTTATATGAATGCTTGATTATATTCTAATCTCAACACAACTCGAATAACTTTTGTAAACATAAGTATTGGGGATTGAAGTGGGGTTGGAACTCATAATTTTAAGAGTCTGTTTCAGGGTCATTCAGAAAAAAAGTAGTCTTATTGGTTTTAGTCATAACGATCCATCTAAAGAGGTATATGTATTTATTAGGGCTGGGACTTTATCGCATTAATTTAGATTAATTAACTACAGAAAGAATTAAACATAAAAGAAAATTAGGTATTTTATCGCACGTTGCAGCACTTTGCTCTCGTCTGTCGGCTCCCACAGCACTCAAAGTGATTTTTCTTTATTGTGTAAGAAACTTCTAAATGTTACCTTTCAAAAGAGAAAAGGTCCTTTGCGCTTTATATATATATATATATATATATATATATATATATATATATATATATATATATATATATATATATATATATATATATATATATATATATATATATATATATATATATATATATATATATATATATATATATATATATATATTATTCCTAAAATTGCTGCACTTTGTTAAAAATTGCATTGATCTGACTGTTGGTCTGTGTAGTAGCTAATAAAACGATTTTGCTGCTTAAACGTATGTATAATGTATATTCATTGATTCACTCGTATACCAAAATCCATTTGAACTGAAAGATTTAGCTTTTCGCATCAAATTGATGTGTTTAAAATGCGATTAATTTAGATTTATTAACTATAAAATCTTGAATTATAGTATATATATATATATATATATATATATATATATATATATATATATATATATATATATATATATATATATATATATATATATGTACACACACATTTTTCCAATTTATTATGAGATCATATTCAGAGATCATATGATTATATATTGTAAGATAATATATTCTGATAATATATTCAGAAAGAATATGGCTATATATTTTCAGATATAAGGTATAAGGGTTTAGGCAAAATACTATGTCCATATCTTAATAAGAAGCAATTATTTTTTTTAGCGCTCTGGGCACCCTGCACATGTTTTGGGATTGCTTGTTTTTGGAAATCCTTAACCTCTGTGCCCACCGGCACTTTGGCGACCCCTAGTGGCTCGGTGTGCATATTTTGTAATACAATATATATATCGAATTGAAGGCGTATTTGGTGCCTGTCGATAGCGACCAAATCTGACAAAATCCGTTCAATGTCTCTGACATTGCTGGATGTCATTTAAATGGAAATCTCTAATTGGGGTTGGACGGCATTGAACTTTGGGTAATCTGTAATACATTTTGGGTCTGAATGTTCAGTATAATTTAATCAATATTAGTTGTTGCAGCAGAATCTTTACTGGGCTTCTTACATGCTTTTTGAATACTTTAATTAAATCAACAACACATTTCATTAATCTAGATTCTAGAGTGACTCCCCAGTTAGCAATGCAGTCATATAGTATACTCATATACTATATGTAACAAGGTCAACAAGGTCACAAGACAGAAGTAGAACAAAAGTGAGAGGAAAAACAACAACCACAAACATTGGAGACGTGATATTAAAGGTTGAGTACTTATCCCCAAATAAAACTAAATGAAAAGGGGTCAGTGGTCTACTTTTAAAGTTTGGAAATATATATATATATTATTTACATACATTTCTGGAATTTCCTTTCCACTATGGAAGCATTTCCTAGCAGATTAGAATGTGTAAAAAGCCAAAGGGGGGTAGGGGCACGAGAAGAGGAAGCACCTGGCCTCCAGAGGATGCACGAGTCACAAGAAACACACACACACACACACACACACACACACACACACACACACACACACATACATAACACCAGTAGGACTACACACACACACACACACACACACACACACATAACACCAGTAGGACTACACACACACACACACACACACACACACACACACACACACACACACACACACACACACACACACACATACATAACACCAGTAGGACTACACACACACACACACACACACACACACACACACACACACATATCACTACCAGGACCACACACACACACACACACACACACACACACACACACACACACACATACGCAACACACACACACACACACACACACACATACACACACACACACACACACACACACACACACACACACACACACCTACACACACACACACACACACACACACACCCACACACACACACACACACACACACACACACACACACACACACACACACACACACACACACACCTACACACACACACACACACACACCTACACACACACACACACACACACACCCACACACACGTTTTCCTCCATATGCTTTTGTAGGCAATAGTGGCTTGACTGTGGTCTGTGATA